>NW_024041373.1:5557885-5603451 GCF_014851395.1 Micropterus salmoides
AAAATTCAATTCACCTTCATTTTACTTCAGTGGATAAACTGGTGGGGAAAGCTGTATGGCTAGATGCCAAAAGAGACAAGTGAGAAAATGTTTTTTGTTTCGTTTCTGTTTCGAAGTACAAAGCTGCAAGAATGTGGCTGTAGACTTCTTGTTCGTGAGTTTAGGGGCCCTGACTGAGATGAGATGTAGCATGTTAGAAGACGGCAATAGGCTCTGAATTTTTGTTTTTGTGTTTGTTGTCTGGTTGAACTTTGCTAGTGCATAGAGTTTGATAGTTAGAGACAAATGGCAAGTCAAATGTAAAGAATAAACAACCACAATCACCAAAAGCTGGGATCGGCTCCAGCAGCTGAACAGATCCTGAACAGGATACAGGGGTACAGAACAATAAATGGGAAATAAAATAACACCACATCAGCGAGCCAAAAATAAGCAAGAAATGCGTGATCACGTTTGGTACTTAACTGATACGCTTTGGATAGCCTTTTGGCATGCAGAAGTAGACTGCAAAAACCACCCTGGTAATTTGACCCAGACTGGCAAATCACACTTGTTTCTTTGTTGTTTCCATTATCCACATGCCAGTCTGTGTTCCACTTGTATTTTGATATTTATGACAGGCAGCTGAAGGCAGCATAATGTGAAACTGAAGGGGAAGGAAGAGTACTCATGGGATGTGATGAATTATTACCCTGTCATACATCAGTACTTAGTAGGTTTGCCATTAAGTATTGGATTTTCCTGTACTGTTTTTATACTGAAGTTGCTGGACTATGACGGGCTCATTCAAAGCCATGAATCCAGATGGCCAGTTCAGTGCTACATCAGATGAAAACCTCCTCTTTACCTGCTGGGCTAAAACTCACAGTGATGCAGCAGACAGCGCTCCATGCAGTCGCTTTTTTATACATTCCAGTGTTCTGACAGATCAGCAGATAAGTTATACTAGATCCTGCTCACAGGATAAAATGAGCAGGGCTGAGCATGTGCTTTGTACGCTGAATGTTCTCTGTACTGTAGTGAAAAGTCCGCATCTGTATAATCAGCTTCATGTTACAGTAGAGTTGATTTTGCACAGCATGCAGACACACACACCACACACACACACACACACACACACACACACACACACACACTCACACACAGTCTTAGAAATTTGATGGAAACAAAGATACAATAAAAACGAGTGTCAGGTTGCCTAAAAGGTGTGAGACCTTGGTATGGTGCCACACACAAACGCCCACACGCAAACCCACAATTTACCAGCCGTTGAAATGTTTGTCACTCAACAAGGATGACCTGTCATTAACTTTGTATCTCATCACTTCTTGCACTGTTTCCTAGTCACTCTCTCATCCACTTTCCCACCCTCACCTCCTCCCTCCTCTTTGTCGTTGTCTCCCTCCCTCCTCCCTCATTCCCGCCCCTCCATCTCTTCCTAACACAGCCCCAGGTATCAAAGAGTTAATCATAATCCCCAGACTATGCAGACACACAAGCCTTCTTTGTTTCAGTATGGAAAAAAAAACAGTTGAGCACAGATAGAGAGGAAGTCTTAAGTCACGTTCATGGTGAATTAAGTTTTAAAAATATTTAAATGTGCTGCACTGAAACAAGCTCTCTGCACTTCAAATGAAAATCATCAGAGGACTTACCCACGGAGTAATCTGTAAGGCTTTAAGTGTTTTAGTGGGGGTCGCACATTAATGACTTGTGCATGTGTGCGTGTGTGTGAACATGCATGGCTGATCCACAGCCCAAATCTTAACCAGCGACATGTTGTGAAGAAAGTTAGTGAGACATGCAGGCCGTGAGAACATTTGGCCAAGCTCCAAACTAAATATAGGAAACGCATGGTTAATTTATGGCCTGTTAAGTACAGCCAAAGCAATGTATAAAATGTACCACTTCATCCTCACTGTTTGTGTGTTTGTGTGTGTGTGGAACGAGTCCTTTCAGATGGCAGAAGGATAAGATTGTTCTTTGCCTTCCAGTTATATCGGTATGAGCTGCATGTGCATGTGCAGACAGGTTCGACCTTTAACTGTCACATGTAATTCAGAGAAAACAAACTGCCTGCTCACACTTTAGCTGCTGTGCAGTGACCCAGTTTAATTTTACACAAAAAACAGACCTTGTGTTGCCTGTATTTATATAGAGTTACAACACGAGTGAGCAAAGTGGGCATTTTTGGGATAGGATGGAATATGTGAGTTGCTGGTTAAAGCTGGGGCAAGTAATTTATTTCAGAAGCATTTGTGTTGTATTTGTTGAAATTTTCTTTACATCCCAACAGCAATCAATAAATCCAATGCTCTGACACACATAAAGGAAAATCTGGTATCTGTGGCTGTCGCAGGAATGTAAAAAACACGGCCAATCACCACAGTATATCCAGGAGAACAGGGACAGATTTATGGGCCAGCATCAGCTGACAGCAATTAGTCATTTAAGACCTAAGGAAGAACAGTTTCAGTACTGTTTTTTTCTAACTCAGATAAGAATTTCTCAAAGATTTTTTTTTCAGCAATAAAAGCTAGCAGTTGATCTTCTACATCTTTTTATAAAACCTCAGCTACATATAGGAATTTAGAGATAGACCTAAATGCTTTAAGATCAGAGGAATTAAGAGACGGCTTGGTGATGCCATGTGCTGCAAAGGGAAAATTCCCCCCAAAGGAGTCTGGACACTGGTGGGGTGCTGGAGGGGTGAGCAATGCTGAAGATCTGAATGGATGAAATGTGGAGGGGGAATTGTGACGAGCCCAGTGATAAGACCCCTGTATGCTGGATGTGATGAAGACTGGAGGTGGATGGGGTGGAGGAGGGTTGCATTGATCTGACACTGAAATGACAGCTGACAGCAGCAAAGAGAGGAACAGTTCTAAAGGTCAGGCATGAGGTGATTGCTCAGAGAGGTAGTGGCAAAATTGATTGGTTTAACTGAAAGAGTGAATGTCCTCATTCAGCTGGTTAAGTAGAAAAAAGGGAGATAAAGATGCTTATCTGTTACTTTTAAGTTATTTAATTTACAAAATTAGCTTTACCATCATTCTCTTCTCTAGTATTCTCAGTGTCCCACCTCCTGTCAGTGCCAGAATCCCGTCGGGCATGCGTTGTGGAGGTCAGCAAACTTGGGGTCAGAGTTCAATTTCCTTGAACTTTGGCAGCAAAATCTGCTAAAAAAAATCAATGCACGCCACCATGCCTGCAATGGATCATGCAGTTGCAGAAAGAGGTCACCCTTGCTCTGTGCAATGTCAAAACAGGGCTTTTGGTGTGAAAGCCCTGTTTTCTGGCCATGCATGGCTCTGAGGAATGGCAGTGCAGTCTGTGAATTGGTCCATTGGTTTGTCAGTCGACCACTTCAAGTCAGACAGAAACAACAACCATTTGATGGATTGCCATGAGATTTGGAACAGATATCAGTGGTGCCATAAGGTTAAATCCTGATGACATTGGTGATCCTCTGACTTTTCCTCCAGCACTGCAAAATAGGTCACAGTTTTCCGGTGAAATATCTCAACATCAACTAGACAGATTGCCATGGAACATAGTACACATATTCATGTTTCCCATGTTACCCAACCAAACAAATATAAGACTTTCACAATTATGTCTAAGTGTGCTGGCATTTAATGCTCTTGACATTATGTTTTAAATACTGAAGTTGTTAAGTGCTATTTTAAAAACTTTGTAATCTACTTTTGTAAGTCACAACTTCTCCTAAAACTGCAAATGAAAGTGATATTTTTCTGATCTATGAAGCAAACGTCAATTCCTGTAAAAAGCCGTGAGAAGGTGAGAAAGACAATCATTGTCGTCTTTTCTTTCCCTCTTTCTCTTTTTCTCTCTCTCTCTTTCTGTCTTAACTTGTCCAGGGTTTTATCCTGCTGTGTGTACCAGGAAATTGCCCCCATTCTCCATAACACACCACAAGTTTGTTTGTATCTCAGCCTCCTTACCGACACAGCTAACCACACACACAAACACATACAGATGCACGTACAGTAGATAAACTTGCACACAAATGTGCATGCTCAGACATGCACAGATGCCCACATGCACTCTCACACACACATGTGTGTGTGTATTTTTAGCATTTTGTTCGTATTGTTCTGCTGTGTACAAAAGCATTGGGAGGTCTGATGACGAATCGCAAGGTCCTGCGACATGTTTCCTGTTTACACTGCTCTACACAATAACTACCCAGCTGACGCATTGTGTGTGTGCTTGCAGTATGTGTGGATACAGTATTGTACGCCTGTGTGTCTTGGCCTGTGAGTTCTTGCCCGCCTGTTTGTGTGTCTGCCAGCCAATGGTTTGCTGCCCTGTTACATTATAGACCTCATTCCTGGTCCATATTCCATAATGCTAATTCAGAGTGAAAATATTGTTTTTCAGATTTCTGGACAATGGTGAGCAGTATGGCAGCGGTGTTGTTTCTACTGGAACCAAACAGCCTTGCATGTGGAATGATAATAGAGGCTGGTGAAATAGTATTTTATTATTCTACGGATCAGCGGAAAAACAAACTATTGTGATATTACTGTCAGAATGTGTTATAGCTAGGGTTATATCAGGTTGGATTAAGGATAGCCTGCCACAGAAATGGCCTCAATAAAGAAACAAGGAAATGTACTGAAATAACAGACAATTTGAATCGGTTGGCTTAGGTTGTTTAACAGCCTGGACTGTCCAAATAAGGGCTCTAAAGATGTTCAAGGCAAAATGGCTCTGAATGTAAAAGATTGTCATGCCTGCACAACTCCAACTTCAGATTGAGATTCAGATTAACTGTATTGTCCCTCAAATCAATATAAAGTAGTCTTTGATGTGGCTCAGAGGAAAAACACGCAGTACACATATAGCAAAAAGCTGTATTAAAAAATACACACTTGTTAAATATGGGTATAAAAACTTTAACTTAAAGCTGCACTAATCAGCATTTCTATATTACAGTTTTTTGCAAATTTTCAAAACTCTGCAACAATTCCCAAAACTGCACACACAAAATGCAAAATGCCTCATGTCTCCTTCAAAAGGAAACACTCAAAAATCTCACATTTGCATCAAATGGCAAACACTTTTTTTCACAATAGCATATTTTTGGATATACCTTGCACACTCTGTTGTTCTTAATGTGAAGCTCTTTTGTCTTTCATAGGTGTTTGTGTATGTCCCCATACAATGTTCTAGAGTGAAAGTAATGTGCTGAGAGGGGTTGAAAAGACCAATGCAATGTTGAAACAGAAATTAGTCAGGTAATCTGATCACTGACCCATTTATAGGCCTGTATATGTGAGGAGTGGGTGTGACTTGTTGGAAAAGTAAAGCAAGTCATTTCCTGTGAGATTTTTGTGTTTTAGGTAGAGAAATGTGTGTAGTGTTTTGAAAAAAGTGTTTTATGCAATTGAAAACTGAGTGAAAGGCTGAGAAATAGCTTAAGGTTTTGGAGATTTGCTCTTTGAGTGAGACGTTTCAAAAAATCATGTGACATGTAAAGATTGTGTGTGTACGCAGTTGTAAAAAACTGTAACAACGGATTGATTGAATGTGTGTAAAGCAAAAAGGTAGTAATGAACTGACAGATCCCTTGACTCTGCGCTTCCCCTCAGTGTTTCAGTCTTTCGTTCATTAACTGTTATTAATGTTACCCCAGTGTTTTCCACTGTAACTGTCCAACACATTTAAGCTGCTAATCAATATATTTATATTAACAATAAATCAACTGACTTTGTGAAATGTGAAAGGGCTTATAGTGACAAACCTAGAGAGAACCATCACCAACTCCCCTTGAGCATCTTTCGGCTCATTGTTTTGGTTTTACAGCCCACAACTTCATGGGGTTCAGTCTCAGAATTAGTCTCACCTCTCTCATCAGCCTTGTTATTAGCAGCAGGCACCTCCGATAAACACTACCTGCCCAGCACAAAACAGCAGACAGATAAAATGATCTAGCTAGCCAGCTGGCTGATGAACATGATGGAGCATTTAGCAACTAAAGAGCCAACTGGTGTCACATATGTGGTACTTTCTAATGGTCATATATCTCATTTTGGAGAACGGTTACAACGGGCGTTTGTGTGTGTGTGTCTTTATGTCTTGGGAGGAATCCACCAAGGACCTTCATATCTGGCTGAACTGACAGATAAAACACATTTGTCTGCCACATGTTCGCATGCATGTGTGTGTGTGTGTGTTTGCATATTAGTCATCTCCTCAGTATTTCCAGGTCCCAGGACACTGGCTGGACTATTTAACTGAGGACTGAGTAATGGGGCCAGCAGATGCTCCATCAGCAGTAGAAGACAGCAGCTATATTTGTGTTGCACTTTCAAATAACTTGTGTACATACTGCATAAAATACATCACCCCTGTCGCAGTGCAGAACACGGGAGGTGAGGAAGGTGTGTTTTTGTATTTCTGTGCATTGGAGAGCTAATACTAAGATGACTAATAAGATGGGCAAAAATATTCTCAAGAAACACTTTCTGTCTCATGACTTGTCTTCCACCACTCCCACTGTCATATATCTGCATTTACCAGTCTGGAACTAGTTTGTCAATACACACACTACTCAGTCATACTTTAAATATTTAAGCAGCAGGGGGAGTGTTTTACAGTGCACAAAAACACACTTCCTGTCCTGTGACTCTTGTCCTGTCCTTTCATTCCTCTCTTCTCTAATGTCACTCTCGGTTCTAATTAGTCCTGACTCCACTTTGATTCCACAAAACAAGGATTTCTTTTTACGTGGCCCATTGATGGTCCATCTGGAACAACTTTAAATGTTGTTCCAACAATCTGCCAAAATATCTTTATAATGTCAAAGCGAAGAAGAAGAAAAAAAGACAAAAAAAAAACTGAAAAAAGAGTGGGTTCATGCAACCTGTATGAGATGTAATAGGGTGTAGCAGTCAGCTCGAGGTTTTTTGGAATGTTCTTGGTGTGTGGATAGAAGTCCTAAAATGTGCGTGCATGCCCATTTAGATGCATTGATCCACTGCAAAACCAAATAATAGAGTGAATACATCTAAAAGGGCATGGTTACATTAATTTGAGAAAAAAACAAACAACTTTAAAGGGCAAGAAGAACAAACATATGAGTCAGGAATGAAACGTGGAGACTGGAGGAATAGTAAAATCAAGATGTCTGACAAGACAGACAGGTTGACAGTTCTTCCTCTGTTTATTGTTTTATCTGAGCCAGAGCAATTACCCACCCATCTGCACACACATTCACAAACACACACATCTCTTTTTTTCAAAAGCCCAGTCTGCCGTCAACTTGTTGAAACCCAAAGTTTAAGTCTCTCGCGTCCGACACTCTGAGTTGCTCATTTTCACCTTTTTTTGTGAGGTATGAAAATAACATATTAATCTGAGTGACGTTTCTTTACAAGAGATGCACCGGCGACCTCTGTGAAGACTGTGTCAGAGGTACAAGTGTTTAACCCAGCTCAAGTGTACACTTATAGTGCATGCTTGATCCAAGGCAAACAGTTGTGCAGGTTTTGATTTCAGACCTGCTACAGCTTTTAATGGCTAAGTCAACAGCAGAGTATTACAGCTGCTGAACGCTCAGGCTGCTTTCAAAGACAGGAAGGTGGACCCTTTACACACTGAACCTCTTGTGTGTGTGTGAGTGTTTGTGTGTTGAAGGATGTGGTGCTGTGAGGCTCAGAGCATAGTTATATAGCATGGTTTGGCTTGGATTTAGAGGTAGATATGAGAACCTTTGCTATGTAAAATCAAAGGTTACTGTAAACATGCCTTGGCACAGACTGGTGATACACTTTTAACTGTTGCTGTCTTTATCAGACAGGGGTATGTTTCATTTAGAAGGTTTTTGTCTAGTAGACAAGAGGTTTGATATTCATTAGCCCCTGTGAATTCTGGATTCAAAAAGAATCCTGTTGGAAGTTTCCGAAACTGCTTATGGCCTCAAATGGTGCTAGACCAATATGCAACTTTTCACTTGAAAGTGTACTGTCGCGGCACCCTCTCCCCCCCGCAGTTGGGCAAGTTTCCAACGCAGCAGTTGTCAGTCATTTTGATGAGCTGTCTACCTGTGGAATAGCAGAGCCTGAGGCTCATGGAGCCAGGTTTGAAGAAGCAGAGCCAACTGAGAGGAAAAATATGTTGCACCTGTGTTTCTCACTGCTGTTGTCTGATGCACATTTAGTTTTGCTTGTGCCTGTAGCCCATTTCCACTGCAGAAAGTTGTTCTAATCACATCCATTTTTCAGTTTCCCGTTTAGTGGTCATCATTCTAGCTTACGGTTTTCCTGCTCATTGTTTTGATTTTATGCAACTTTGCCGGTTTAGTTCATTCTCACCACTCTCACCAAACCTGTTTTCCCTTGCAGCGTGTAGCTGTTTTCTGATTAACCACAACAGCACTCTACTAGCCAAGCACCAAACGGCAGACAAGTTTGTGACTAGTTGGCAAACACAGTGGAACATTTAGCAACTAAGGAGCCAGATATTTACATCAGGACGTACTGGAGATATCTATACACAGATATCTGCATATGAATTCCAAATCTTTAGGCAATGGACAAGATTTTGATATCGGAAGCATTCTGGTTTCCATTTGTAGTCCAAGTAGTATCGACCAATTATGTTTTGGTTGCATGCAGGTAAACAGTCCGTGTGGAGTGCAAAAGAGGCGCATTGGTCAAAATGCAATCTTTGAACCTTAGAGATTAGCTTTTTATTAGCAGTGTATAACAGTGTAGACAATAGCCAATGGGTTCTGAGATTGCTAACTGAATAGTAAACAATCACCAGCACATGGAAGAGGAAGTGCTGGCCTGTCATCTGTATACCCAAAACACTGGTCGTTGCCCACAGATGCTAAATTGTTGTTAGAATATAGCCAATGGGTTCTGATCGAGAGCAAAACAGATACTATTGGACTTACATTCATGCTAATGTTGCTCAGTGTCTATTGGTTGTGTCTGTTTTTCTGGAAAAATGTATGTTATGCAGGAAAAGCAAAGGTGTAACTGATAACATTAAAAATGACTGCAGTCCAACTAGTTCTAGGGTTCCTCTATCATTCGATATAATAATCTGTATCACAGTTACTTATGAGCTGTCAGTCAACATTGGCTGACTTTTCTCTGGTCACAGCAAACAAATGAACTTCACTGTTCTCTCTAATTGCTCTTGGTGCTGAAATGCATGCTGATACTCTTCAAATCACATGAGCTCATACTCTGTTATAGCTTTGTGCTGTACGGCACATTTTCTTCTGTCATCACAGTTTTTCCACACACCCTCACTAATAACTTATAGAAGCTGTTACTGATATATGCCAGCCAAGGCAGCACTGAAAATACATTTCTTATTGTCAGATCTGTGCCGGATAATGCCAATTCATACAGTTTAATAAGTGGTGTTTATGGCACAGCAAGGCCCATAGAGAGGTCTACTGCTTCTAATATATTTCCAACAAAGAGGCTTTTATTAATTTTTGCACTGAGTGGACGTTTGTGCATGGTCGTACATGGTCATATAAACATGCACACACGCTAGCAAAAGGAAGAAGTCTAAGAAGAGGAAGCAGCCATAGAACTAAGAATGGTAACATTTTCTATGAAGGTCATTGCTATAATGACTTATGCATATATTTATAACACGATATAATGCGTCCATAAGACATTATAACAGTTGTTATAATCACTTACAAACATGCATTAGGCGCTATAGCAAAGTTCATAATGTATAATGACCTTTTGATTTAATGTTTTATAACTAATAGTAATACCAGTTTATATCAATGTGTGGCAAGAATCTCCGACCATGTTCCATAACACATTATAACCACCGACTCTGCCTCGTTATAAATAAACTTTAGTCACCATTTACAATTAGTGATATAAAATGGAATAATAGCTTATAGTTATATAGCATGTCTTTGTTTGATTTAAGTGTTAAAATATCTATCCCTGTATAATATATTACAGTGGACATAATACCATATGAACTAATTATAAGACCTTATAACACTTGCTTTAAGTAAAGTGACACACATTTTGCACAGGAAAACAACTTTTATTTATGTTTCTTCGCTTTTTGAACAGTCTGTATGAATTTTGAACATTTTGCAGTTTAGCACAAAACACAACATAATTGCATCAAGAAAACTCATTGCCATATATGCATAAGTCATTATAGCGATGAACTTCATAGAAAGTGTTACCCTAAGAATGCATTAAGACATAAAGTCCATATAATGAAATGATATAATACAATGTATTATATTGTGCTGTGTTTAATTTACAGATTCTCTATAATGAGGGATTCACACAAATTCAGTGTGTTTGCACACCTACAGTATGCACCCCTGTTTGCTTTTACATGTGTTGTCATACATTCATGTGGTCATACTGTATATACTTTTAAGCTTGTTTGAATGCCTGTGTGTGTGTGTGTGTGTGGAAAGCAGAGCTGTGTGATGGGTGCTCCCAGCAGTCCAGGGCACAGCTGGTTGTGTTTAGACTGTTTGTCATGAGCTGTACTGTGGTCTATGCAGGGAGACAAAGAGACACACACAGGTAAATATACTTTAAACATGTCCATTAACATGTCAGGCAATTTAGCACAGAGTTTAAAGCTGCTCGTGACACTGCCTCAAGTTGGTGCCCCTTAATGGCAGTAAGTAGAAACAACATCAGACATAAGTCTGATTTTGACTGAATTGATGGACTGCTTTCTTGAGCACTTGAATAACCAGAAATCATATCAAATTGTGTCACGCAACTAAAACTACTGTCTCAGTGGATGTAAAGAGTTTCAGACATCATTCATTCATCATTTCATCTTTTTCTTTATGGTTGTTCACTTCACTAAAACCATTAGAATTAAAATTGTAGTTTTGTTTTAATCTGTGGCGGCAGCTTCTCTTTGCTGCTTCATAATTTAAAGAGGTTAAATTATGCTCATTTTCAGGTTAATAATTTTATTGAGGGTTTGTACCAGAACAGGTTTACATTACATACATACATTTCCACAAACATATTTTTTATCATATTGCACATTCCTGCAGCTCCTCTTTTCACCGTGTGTTGATCGCTTCGTTTAAGCTATGGAGTGATACATCTTACCTCTACAAGCATTTTTTTGGGAGTTGCACAGTTGCGCAGTTCCTAGTTAAGACTACTAGCCTTAACGAGTAGGGCAGGTCGTATGAAGCCGGTAAACACGGCTTCGGTACAGCTGTATATCCCCTTACCCGCTTGGTCCGAGTGGTGAGTTATTGATATGTAACAAATGTATCTTTGTCCACACAGTTTTAACTGAGCTCTGTCTCTATATCACAGTAACAACTTTACGTCTATTGACTGCCTGGAGGGTAGCTAGTGTTTGGAAGGGAGAGGAGAGGCAGCAGGCGACGTCTTGTCACTGTGTGCTGCAGCTCAGAGTGTTTTTCCACCGGTATTTTTAAAGCTGTTCCTGACTAGCTGCTTGCCGAGCATTATGACGCGCATTTTGCTGTGATGTCACAGAGAACAAAAAGAAAAAACTGGACTACAAACAAGCTGTTTTCAGGCAGTTCAGAGCAGTGTTTTCTGTTGGAGATGGGAACTCCCTTGGGGTGGACTTTAACTTAAGGGTATCAAACCATGTGCCACAGAGAGCTGAAAAAAATGTTTCACACAACTCTAGGAGAGTGCATTACTTAGCACACCTACAACCAGTGAAGAGAAACTGGGCAGGAATGGAAACCAGGGCACATATTTTGACACTACTTTCCACTTATTTCTCCTCAATTTGTAATAGACCATATCCCCTGTACTGTGGTCCTCTTCTTAACTCCACTGTGGGTTCTTAGCACTTTTTTTGGTTTTCATTTTTCACTTTACAGTTTATACTGAAAATGGTTCAAGGTGGTAGTCATTTTTGGATTTTGTGATAATAACAAATTTTGTGTCTTAGCTGTTTCCAGTGGAGTTATCTCTTATGTGCGAGCTGGCACTAGACAGTGACATCCAAACTTGGCTAAGTTTTGAGTTTGGGTTGAGAATCAACTTCATTTAGAAGCCCTTGGGCCAGACTATTCCCAGTGTTGGCCCCCAGAGTAAGACCAGTGATCTTGGACTGACTCTGATGCATCATTCATTACAAATCTGACATGTGTCTGGAAACCAGTTGTGCCAGATTTAGGCCTCTGTTGCCATTTTGGCTACATGGGCTGTATTCTGGCTTTTGGGGAAACTGAACTGACCGGCGTTTCCCTTTAAAAAGGCCAACAGGTCTCGCAGCTATATATATAAAGCTACACTGACAGACATAATTTAAGTCATATTATAAGTCTTAGGTCATTACGTCAGTTACTTCTTCTACAGTATGTGCGTTTAAGACATTTAACTGTGCATACAGACTCATAGGCAAACTCAGCCAGTCACACGCAGAGATGTGAAAGCAGACAGAAAGGAATCATACAGATAGTAAATGGACAGTAAAATGTCAGGTTCATGAGGGATAGAAACATATTCTCTATTTCCCCCACAAACAAACCAGTACAGAATGTTCTTGGCTGATTGCCAGCTGGTGAATGAAGAGACCGTCTCTCTCTTTTTTTGTCTCTGACTGTTTAAACCTCTCTCGCCCCTTGCTCCCTCCTCCTTTGGCGCGAGAGATGAATGGTTGACAGAGGAATGGAGGAATCATCCAGCAGCCAGATTCCTCAGCTCTTGTAATGCCATTCACACTGGTGTGAATGTATCACTGTTGTGTGTGTGTGTGTGTGTGTGTGTGCATGTGTGTGTTTGACTGTGTATATGTCTACAGTAGCTATGTATTAAAGTGTAAATGTCTGTGTGTTTGGTGTTCGTGAAACTTAGAAGTGTCATCTTTTACATTGTGGTTGTAAACATCTGCATGTTCAGATAACCTTTGTTTTACAGCAGTGTGTTTTGCTGCAGGGCATTGCCAAGCTGGAGGTAAACACACCCACACACACACAAGAGATGGGGACTCAAGTCCGACTTAAGTCGCACACACAGTGACTTCAGACTCGACTCGGACTCGAGGTGCCGGACCTTTGAACAATGTTTATTTTTAGGAAACGTCTGATGAGCATGCTGTTCTATCTCACACAGGCTCCGCCCTCTACTGGACTCTATGGGTACTAACTCCTCCAATCACACGCACACACTTGCCCTCTGAAATTTTATCACGCACGTAGCCGACCAATGGGACGTATAAATAGCAAGGCAGAGGGCAGAATGGACGAGATGGAGGAAAGCCTGTACTGTATTAGTTATTGTTTACTCATTACGTCGTCCCAGTAAACATTTGTGTGAAATCTGGAATCACCTTCTTTATTCTTAAATTATGGCTAAAACCCTAGGGTTACCATATCATGACCTTCGTTATTCCCCTCCCTGTGATACCTATAACCTGCCTTCGTAACATGTAGTATCAGCTACAAACAGCGGCAGCTGCTGTACCATTCATCATAAACTTTGGCTTTAAAACTTCATACAACAAGGCCCACACAAGGAAGCGCTGAACGCAAAATAGGTTAGTAACCTGAGGTTAGTAAAGGTGTTTAGCACAGCATTGGCCATCTAACGTTAGCTTGCTTCTTGTAGCTATGACCTACAGGAGGTCAACTCAGACTGTCGTTCGTTATGAAAAGATGAATGAGCGTTTGTTTACTTGCCAAACTTGTGGCAGTCATCAACGTAATCATTTACGTCACGCTGGCTGCCATCAGCGTTAATTATTAATGCTGGCTGCAAACAGGTTACAGGTTTATTGCTGGTAATGCTAGAGTTTTATTTAGTTACCTTAAACTGGTTTGAGAGTCTCTACATTAGGCCACATGGTTGTGCTCTCTGTAAGTGAAAAACAGGCTACAGGTTTATTGTTGATCATGTAGTGTTGCAGTTTTATTTAGTTAACATTACACTGGGTTTGAGAGTCTATGGTTGGTGTTGACTTACAGTAGTTAATAAGCTGTCATTAATTGCATTGCACATTATATGAAAAACAGGTTACAGTTAAAGAATCCCTTATAGCTATGCAGTTTTATAAGCAGCCTGGATTGAACTCAGCAGGTGATACAACATTCATTATAACCACGAGAGACTTGAGACTTGACCTGGACTCCAGCTCAAAGACTTGTGAGCATCTCTCACACACACACACACACACACACACACACACACACACACACACACACACACACACACACACACACACACTTCAAATACACGTGACCTGGCATCTACAGACAGTAATGTATGTAGCAGTTTACTCACACACACTCTACAACTGAGTTTGCCAACTCTTATATAACCCACTGTGGTTGTATCAGAGGGGACTGGGCCATGAAGTAGAGCACAGCTGGAAGGAAACACACCCACGCACACAGACACACACACTGAGGACCCAGATAAGATTTGTAGCCGTGATTTTCCTCATTCATCACAACCGCTGAGCTGTAGCACTGCTCAACTGTGGACAGATCGTCTTTGCAGGAAATGTGTGTATGCGCAGGAGAGAGAGATAGAAGTGTAAGGAAAGAAAATAAAGTGTGTGAACAGATGAGTGTGCGTGCTTGTGTTTATATGTGTGCGTGTTCCCCCCTTTTGCACATAGTAATGTATCCACAGGGCCTCTGACATGACATCAGAGGGTGCAGTGTGAGGTTAAGTTGTACAAGAGAAAAACCCCTCTCACCTCAGGCAACACTATCTCTCTCTCTCTCTCTCCCTCTCATCTCTTTCTCAACCAGCCTTTCTTTCTCTCCTCCCTCGCGCTCCCCCCTCTCTCTGCTCAATCTTTTGCTGTTTATTTGTGCAGGTCTTTCACTAATCAGCCTGATGTTTTGTCTCCTGATTGGCTGCAGTAATGAGGTCCTGCAGGTCAACAGTACAGATCCTTATCCCTCTGTGTTTTGTGTGTGTGTGTGTGTGTGTGTGTGTGTGTGTGTGTCTCCAGGACATATGGATTCATACTCACAATTTACATGCTGAAACACTGGCGTAGTCAAACACATGGTGTGTCTTGTTGGTGGTGGTGTGCAAGTTCAAAAAAACCACACGTGCACACATGTACACACACACACACACACACACACACACACACACACACACACACACACACACACTCACACTGATTCATGACCCATTTCATCTGGCTGTGTGAAATAGAGGAGACCCAGGCAGGTCATTACCTTCTGACATTCATCCATCAACACCTCTCACTGGGGGAATATTCTAGCTGCTAAGTTAAACATTCACTGTACTGTTTCTGCATGCATGTGTGTGCGTATGTGTTTGCCTGAGATATGCACTGAAACCTGTCTTGCTTGGGGAGATGAATGAGTTTTGGAAAGTGCCACATAGCCATGTGTGAGTCTTGTGAGGATATGTTCCAGATCAGGAGATATGTACCAAAGCCCAGTTTCCACACAAACAGACATTGCAAATGCCATTCATATTCATCATGTTTGTAACACATCCTGAATGGTTTACAATCATTATCTCATTGTCAGCTTTGGATTCTGTCTCAGAGAAACTGTCATGTCATCTTTTCGTACTTGAAAACAGTGTATGATCTCTGACCTCTCTGGGAAAAACCTAGTGTCGCATAGGGCTTTAGAGAAAGAACATTTTCAGTATCAGTGATTTTACTGACAAGTTCTTTAACAAAGACTACACCAATGTGAGGTATAAAAAGGTAGTTTATTCGGATAATGAGGAGTATATAATGGAGGGGTCATGGGGAGAGGGATGAAGGGGTCAAGAATGGAGGGATGAAGGGAGTTGTTTAGGGTTTGGTGGCCAGAGCGGCTAGGAACCTGGGGGTCGAGACTCAGGGTGGGAGTTCGTCTCGATAAGCGGCTTGCTTATTACCCCCCCCCCCCCCGTGGTTCCTGTTGTAGAAAAATAACGATTACTTTGGCAGAATTATGGATTTTTGCGTGCATGCCTTTGATGGTGGGAGGAAACCCACGCAAAAACGGGGAGAACATGCAAACTCCACACAGAAACGCCTCGACTGACCTTCTTGCTGCTGCTGTCCACTGGGCCACCATGCAGCCCATTGAAAGAGGAGAGAAAACAGGGTTTGGGAGGGATGTGAGAACTGAGAAACGGGAGAGAAAGGGGTTAGCCAGGCTTTTAAACGTATGTGCATGTGATTGGATTGGAGAGGCACAGGTGGATGAAATGAGAGATACACAGGTGGTTCCCAAACTTTACTTATATATATAACTCTATCTTTAGCTGTAGTTTTATCTTTAGTCTTATTCATGAGGTGAATAAGTAAAACCAATACCATAATACCTGGCTAAAAAGTGTTGTTTATTGTGGACTATATTGCCAGTGGTGAAACAACATTTGCAACAACTCAAGTTTTTAAAAAAATAATCAACCAACAAGAAGAGGTAAGTGATAAAATCTCCACATCCAGTTTCTTCAGAACCAGCTGTCCACTGGGTACTACTCATCAGTCCCACTCCACATCACATCCATCCAGATCTTCAGTAAAGCTGCTTTTCACTTTGTCGCCACGACCACTGTGTCTAGGGGGGGGGGGGTCTTCCAGCACAAGGTAGGGCATAATTACATGCTATAAAATCTGATGTTTGGAGGTTCAAATCACATATCACCACTGATTGCCAAAGCTGTATGAAAAGCAAAACGTGTATGTGTAAGTATTCAAAGTAGAACAACTTGATGAAAAAAATGAGTAGTAAATGTTTCACTGTTGTGGGTCTTGACACTACTATATAATGTTGGGTAGTTTACGTTTTATCAATGCATGATACTGCACAGTGTGACCATCATATGTTTTGCATGTGAAAAAGTAAAAAATGCAGTTGTCAAACTGATCTAGTGAAGGATAGGACCTTGTGAAATTTGGTGGGGGGAAAAAGTATCAAGTCTCACAAAATGAAATTACTCGAGGCTGTGTGGTAAGACAACTCCACCTGTTTCCAATGCCCGAAAATTTCCGTCTCAGAGTATTTGAAAATAAAGTGAAGTGAGGCCTCAGATTGTGCTCAGATAAACATGGTGGGAGATTTGTTAAACAGAAACTGAAAAGATTCCAGTTTCTCTTTTTGCCTTGAAGAATGACAAATTATAACTGCCCTGGCAGCATAAACAGCCAGAGACACAGGATTGAATTACAAGCTGACAAAGACAGGAAATAAAAAAATCTGTGGTTGACATATCAGCTCAACAATGACTAAAAAATCTGTGACTTATTCAGAATGTGTGTGCTTGGATAGTGAGTGGGCTGTGAGCATCACTTTAGTTGAACACAAGGGATTGATCAAATGTGGCCAACATGATCTTTCCATCTTTCACCATCCACACACACATACATACAGTATTTCTTCAACTCCCAAAGCACTAGTTGTTCTACTAATTTAGCTGACTGAGCACATAAACTCTGGGAAAACTTCCCGAGCCAAGGACTAGAGGACTTTGAGAGTCATTATCACCTCCACATCTGCTGCTTTCACTCAAGTCAAGATTCCCCCAGCGCTAATACCTGTTAGATAACTTCATGCACATGGAGAGAGAGAGAAGAGGCAGGGGAGATGCCAACACTAGGGGGCAGTCTTATACAAAGCTTGAGAGCATAGTCCTGAGTCACTGACATGGTAGTGATGTAGAGTTGTATGGTGCTTGATCACACACAGACAGGCCTGTTGCTTGAAGCTCCTAACTTTTTAACCGTCCTAGAAAACAACAGCATAGTCCAAACCTGGCACGAACAGCCTTCTTTTTGTTTATACAGATGATCATCACTTTGTAATCGCCCAATTTTTCAAACCAACCTCAAACACACGGTCCTTTAGTTTATAATGGCTCCGTTTAGCGCTCATTAAGCCATTAGAAAGTGCAGGGCAGCTGAAGGGCCGCAGAGGAGCGCTCACCCAGTTAGACAAAAGGCAGAGAATGGACGGCTTTATTCTATCTTTGGCCTCGACTATTCTCTGTTCAATATTCTCCTCTCTGATTCACTTCACGGTTACATAAACAGCATCTGAGATAGCCAGCCACATCCTCCACATTAGATTCCATTGAATCTGCACATAATGGCTGTGGTGTGGCCATGCTGCTGCAGGGTGGAGGGCTCTCGCTCTCTTTCTCTAGGTTGGTGGGACCCAGCGGCAGTGCCGCTAAAGCGTCTGTTTAGCAGGGAAGCCAGCGCTCCTTGATGTGGCTTCAGAGGAATGAAAGCCGCGGCCACAGAAGGAGCTGCATGGAGCTGCTTCAGCGAGCTGTACTATGAGTCAGAAAACAACACCAGGCACCTCCAGCCATGCTTACTCACTGCGTGTGTTTACTTTCTGAGTGTTTGTGTGTGTGTGTGTGTGTGTGTGTGTGTGTGTGTGTGTGTGTGTGTGTGTGCGCGCGTGCGCTTCTGAATGGAAGTGAAAGCAAATTGCACACCTGTCTGTTTCTGTGCTCACACTAACCAGTATACTGTATTTCTGCATACCTGTCAAGCTCAACTGTGTGTGCATGAGCAGTGTAACACTTAAAAGTGATTCTGTGTAATCCTGATTTGTGCATACGCATGTGTGTTCTGTGTGTGAGCCTGTGTAGGTTCAAGCATGTGTGTGTTGTGTGTGCGGTCAAGATAAGATGAATGGCATTGATTGCTGACATGAAATGTGTCTGCAAACAAGCATGTGTGCGCAGTATGTGTCTGAGTGTATGTGTGTTTGTGTGTGTGTGGCTTAATATAGATTGTAATTGTGCTTACTGATTGCAGTGTAGGTGTCAGCTAAAGGTGTGTGCTGAATGAATGTGAGCACTGATTACAAGAACATTCTATTCATTCAGTACATTCAGTAACCAGTGACTCTAATGTAGAATGACGTTGCATAATATTGAATAATGATGCAACATACACAGTCTGGTAGTTTGATCTGCAACATTTAGAGGACATTTAGTAGATCATTTCAAATAATGCTCCCACAGTGTTACTGAACATGTCTAACAAAAAAGTTGTGTTTAATGTTCTGACGATGCTGCAGATGTTTACCATGAGTGTGTGTTTTAGAAGAATGTTTGCAGTATGTGTTACACATAACCAAAGAACTGATGAGAACATACTGATGAGGCAAGCTGTGGTGAAAAGTGTCAATACAACATTACACTCTTAGTAAAGGTTCTGCATTTAAAATCCTGCTTAATTAAAAGTACTACACTATTATATTACTATTATCATCAAAATGTGTTTCCAAGGTAAATGCAAAAGTTGTTCTGCAGTAAAATGTCCCCTGTGACTAATAATATTATTAGATTGTCAATAGTGATGTATGTGTAAGCAGCATTTTACTGTTGTTACTGTTACTAGTTTTAACTACTTTATACAGTAGGTATTTTAGTGCAGTAGTTCCCAGCCTATGGGTCTGGCCCCTCCAAACGGTCATAAAAAAAATTATTGATTAATGGGAAAGAAAAGAAGATGAAACTAGAATTACAGCCCCATAGTTGTATTCCTCCGCCAGCCATTCAAGTTGAAATACACATCCCTGTCTATCCAGACCCGCTTATGTAGTGAATACTTGAAAGGAATTGAATAAAAGATATGTCCTGTTGTTTGGCTATCACTAAATTGATGATACATAATGTATGATTCCATATGCATTCTTGAACTGAGGACTGAAAGGTTATCATAAATGTACTAAACAGGTACAAATGTACTTGATTACTTTGTAGATGCTAAGATGGATTCTCATAAGAATGTAGCTACACAAAATGTGGTGCTTTTGTTTTCTCCTGGCATTTTAAATGCAAAGCCTCCCTCACTCACAAGATCATGATTAGCTAGCTCTAATATGTTGTTTGAAGGCACGTGATTCTGATGATGCTCTAAATTCAAAATGAGGCAGGAAGTGAAAGGCAGAATGGACGACATGGAGGAAAGCCCGTACTGTATTAGTTATTGTTTACTCATTACGTCGTCCCAGTAAACATTTGTGTGAAATCTGGAATCACCTTCTTTATTCTTAAATTATGGCTAAAACCCTATTTTGAGTTCACAATTACCTTTGACCCTTTGAATCAAAAGTGTTACCTTTTTAGTGTCTGACCAGCTGTGAAATATGGTCACAACTTTCGTTTCTGTTCCGGAGTTATGGCATTAAATAACTGCCAAACAATTGCATTCCCGTGCCTCACAGCAAGAAGGTCGTGGGTTCAAACCACGGTTGCCTTTCTGTGTGGAGTTTGCATATTCTCTCCGGGTGCTCCGTCCAAAGACAGGCTAGGTTGATTGGTTACCCTAAATTGTCCTTAGGTATGAGTATGAGCTTGAGTGGTTGTTCGTCTACACTTTTAAACCCCTGACCTTGTCTATCATTGTGCCCTTAGATTTATTACTGGTGATATCCTGTATGATGAGGTAGGCTGGTGTTCTCTGGCAGAGACGCACAATACACAATGTTATTTATTTATCTATAACGCCCTTGTTGGAAAGCTGCCATCTTACATCTCAGTGATGCTGAACTGGATCTTTGGCCCCAATCTAATTAACTGGCTTAAGGCCCCTCCAAACATCGACTGAAATTGGAAAGTCAGAACTTTGGAAAGTTTGAAAATCCATATTCTACCAACTGTTAAAACAATCATCACAAATCTCCGTGCACCAGTGTATCAGTTTTAACAAATCTTCCTTTATTCTCATGTTTGTCTTAACTTCTTTGTAACTCAACCTCATTGCAAATAAGGGCAAACTCGTTCTTAAATCTTAAATAATACACTGTATTTTATAAACTCATCATACTGTATGTGTACTGAATTTAAATCAAAATCTGCTAATAATATAGTTGTAAAATAAATGTGATATAGTAAAAAGGACAATATTTGCCTCTGAAATGTACTGGAGTAGAAGTATAAAATAGCATAAAATGGGAAGTAAGTAAAGTACAAGTACCTCAAAATAGAACTTAGTAAAAGTCACTTTCCACCACTGTTGGCTTGAGCAAAGACAAAAGTTGTGTCAAAACATTCACCCATTCACATACACACTGATGGCGACGGAGAGGCCATGTCAGACTGGCATGTCTATTGAAAACAACTTAGGGTTCAGTGTCTTGCCCAAGGACATTATTTGAACGTTTAAAAAAAATTCTCCTAACCCAATAGGAATGTTAGGGGAGCGGTCCTGCAACCAGTAATTGCTAGCTGGGACTGCAGTTAAACTTTTATAGTGACTATATAATAAAGTAATAGTAATGCAACAGGAATTCTAATGCAGAATGGTATGATTCCACCGCTGCCATGTTGATATGACAGTAGTAACAGTGCAGTGATGTTTAGTTTTAACAATAACCCCAATAGGGGTTATGTTTATAGCCACCAGTTATACATGTTTTGTCTTTATTTCAGAGAAGTCAAGCTTTTTCCTTTTGGTACATTGAATAGTAAAGTATCCATGAACCTCTCTTATTGTTGCTATAGGAAAGAAGAAAGCAAGAGCCAAGAAATCACTTTAGTGTGTTGGGAGTACTTCAGTATTACAAGTCAATAAGATCAAAAGTTTTGTACTGACCAAAGGTCTAAAAGTCTTACTACTTGGAACTGATCCAAAATCCAAAAAAGCATCTCTGTACCTTCAACTTTTTTTTTGATGAAAATGAACCTACACACTTTGCATTTCAGTCACTATTTTTGCACTTTATACGCTACAACAGAAAAGCCTTTTAGGATGCACAGTACCCGATGTCTTTGGCAAATGTAACACTATCTCGGGTACCTGGAGTTGCTGCCTGGTGTGTAAGGCCTGGGGTATACTCTATCAGAACTAGTTTGATGGGTTTTCTAACCATGTTGGACATCAAAAGTGTTTATAGCTGTTCCAAACCGCCATGTGGCAGGGTGAAAAGACAGCCATAGAGAGGAGGAAAATGCAGTATTATTTATAAATGGCAAAATACTACACAGTGGATATGTAAGTTGTGAACAAGAGTTTTGTACATGACATGTGAGACACACTCTCTTTACATGGCAAGTTCTTACAACAGCCCCATGCACACCGTTTCAAAATGTGGACAACAAATTGCTGAAAATGTCACAAACACAGACATTAAACATTGTTCATAGAAAAAGTAGCAGGACTCCTTCAACTACCCCACTCTGTAGAAATTCGACAAGGATGCTAATACAGTTATAACACTGTGATTCTATTGTCTGTTAGCTAGGATTGTTGATACCGCTGGCTCGTTAGTGCTCCTGGCTGTGGTAACAGTGGACTGTGGACAGTCATCATGGTCGTTAGAGCCATCCAATGTCCAAGTCTGAACGACCATCGTTGGCATCTTCACCTGATGCCAAGAGGAAATGGTTGATTAGTTTCCTGGGAAGTGATGAAAGGACAGCATTTTAAGTGGGGGATAAGTGATGGCGTAGACCCCCTCAACGACGGCTTCTCAATCTGGGTGTAGATGGCTTCCATGACACCTCTTTTGAACCATCCATCTTCTCTGTCTAAAATGTGAACCTGGTGATCCTCAAACGAGTGTCCCTTATCCTTCAGATGTAAATAAACTGCTGAGTCTTGACCTGAGGAGTTGGCCCTTCTGTGTTGAGCCATGTTTGTGTAGTGGTTGTTTAGTTTCCCCAATATACAGGTCTGTGCATTCCTCACTGCATTGGACCGCATACACTAGATTGCTTTTCTTGTGTTTGGGTGTGCGGTCTTTGGGGTGGACCAGTATCTGTCTTAAAGCTTTCAATTGTGATTCTTTTGAAATACAAGTGAAACTGGCTCCGGTCTTACATTACATATCTTACCCATGTACCGCCTTGTTTTGAAACTGTAGCCCCTGCTGTCCAGTGGTAAAGTGAGCTTTTAAAGTGCTCTGAGAATCATTAATTAAACTGGCCTTGGTAGAAAGGGTTGAATAAAGAAAAAGGAACCAAACTCTTGATAAGGCACAGTGGTTTCAGAGATGATGACTGCGTAATTTTGGGTGCATTTAATTCAATTGTACTATTCTTTTCAGTGGTATACTTAAATTGGAAAGTCCCACTGACCTGCTGCTGAATCTCTTTCTGGGAAAAATGTGCGTAAAGAAATCTGCTGCAATCTGCCCCCTGTCTTTATTTAGATCTCCTTGGGTGTGTTTGGCTCTCAAGGTGGGGTCTGTGGTAGGACAAGGTCTGTGTGTGCGTTTTGTATGATCAAACACACCTGGTTACGACACACCCCACCGACCTCAACACAGCACACAATCACCTCAGTACAGAGGCAGTAGTAGGGGCTGGCAGAAAACACTAAGCATTGCCTCTAGAGTGTGTGTTTGCATGCACACATGTTCCCATGCGTGCAGAGGAAGCTTTCAACAACTGGTGTGAAGGAATCTAACTCCAGTGGCGGTGACCCCCAAGATTAACTGCCCCTCCTCCTCCTCCTGCTCTTCCTCTTTCCTCTTCTTCCTTCCTCTTCTCTTTCACCCTCTTCATCATATCACCCTTACATCGCCTGCCCTGGAGAGACAGCTGCGGAAGGCATTATGGTGTACTGCATGTGTGTATGTGAGAGAAAGAAGAAGAAAGTAAGAAAATGTGAAGACAAGGAGTGAAAGGAAAGAGTGTGAGAGAAAGAGAGCATTCGACACAGTAGCAGAAGGCAGCAGAAGGCACACTGAACTGTTGCCGACAAATATGTAAGTGTTTTTGCAGTCTCCTCTCAAAAATATTTGCATCTGGTTTGAAAACAACCCCCACGTAGCCCCTTCAACATATGTCTAGCAGATCTACATCAGTTGGGTAATGTGTGTGGGGAAGAGGAGGGAGGGCTCCCTTTTGTGCTCAATCAAAAGGACAGTCATTTTTATGCATTTGAACAGTTTAGGAATCTTTCACTTCCTTTGTGTTGAGCAGTATGGGTGGTGGGATGATGGCTGATGGCTGGAGCTCAACCCTGACGTTAGTCTTTATGGTTATTTTACCACAATCTCTTCACCCAGAATTCCAAAACTACCTATTCATAAAAGAAAATGACATTTCTTGGAAGAGAAAAAAAGATAAACATTCGTATTCACTGTGTCTTCAACATTCGAGCAACTGTTTTCCCCTGCCAGAATCAAAGCAGTCTCCTCCAATCATCTATATTATTGTGGGCATGGAAGCTGGACATTTGGGTTTGATTTATGGGAAAACTTGTTGGGTCTTTCAGTCGCATGAGTGTGTGTGTACATGTGTCTTTAATCTCATATGAGCATGTGTCATGTGTGCAAAGGCAACTGTATTTAAAGGGAAATTGCAGTTTTATGCAATCTGGGTCTTATTTTTGTAATTTTGGCCATCATTACCATCAGTAACAATAACATTGTACTCACCAATTTAATTGCTGAGATCTGGGAACATGGCTAAAAAGAAGCCTGATGAGGCAAAAAACACACGCAGTCAGGTGATTAGAAAAGCTTTAACTGGGTTAGGTATGCCAAGCTGTTATAAAAAGAAAACAAAGGCAGGTGTTAAAATTATGACCTATGAATTATGAATCTGTTACTTGTAAATTTAAAATGAAGACAAGATTTGCAAAAATATAACATCGTAGCTTAAATGTTTATTCATGCAACCATAATGTCTAGTTAATCAGATTTTAAAAACACAAAAGATCCATTTAATACAAGTTACTTTCCAGTTTCTGTAATACAGTTGCAGTATCACAGAGTTTTCCATCTAATTCTGGATTGGACAGTTTTGGTGACATCCTGCATCGTCAGGATCCACGTGGGTAAATCCAATTCTGGTCATTGAAAGCAAATCTTGCTGCTCTTTGATCCCTCTCATGTGTATATTTATGTTCTCTGGTGTCACAAAGAGCATCAGTTGTCTAAACTGCCTTTGTGATATAATGCTTGTGTTTCTTGCCCTGTCAGCAATTACACAGTACACACTAAAAATGATTTTCAAATCAACAAAAATAGACTGTTGTAGCCAGAATTATCCTTTACATATTCATTCACATGGATCCGTGAGTATGTTTGAAGGTATGGGTTTGTGTAAAGGAGCATTCTCCTGTGTGTTTCGTTGGCATGTGTCCACAGTATGTCTGTATGTGTTCATGTCAACAGGTTTGCAGTTAGCTGGGGTATTGTCTGAGTGTATTTGCTGAGTGTTAATCATTGTGTAGTCTGTGGCAGGACTCAGGATGTGTCTCCTTCATTAAAATGTTAACCAGGCCACATGGACAATGAATGTACTGTTCATTCTGTTGTCCTCTTCATTCTGAACTGTGTTTCTCTTTTTCTTTCTGCTTTCCTCTCTCTCTCTCAATTCTTCTCTGTGTATCCACCCCTTTATCTTCTGAACTATCCATCGGCCTTGACTGTCATTGAAACCTCAAGCCCACAAACAGAGACCCATTTTTTTGTTTTACTTTCTAGTTTTTCTCCTATGCTCCTTTGTGTCAGTATCTTTTTTTGCGCTGTGGTTACTTTGCAATTCCTCTTTATATTCAACCTTAACACATTTAAACTCTGTTTGAATTGAGCAGTCATAAATCTGATTATGCATAGGCACACTGATGATACTGAATTGCACATGAGTGCGTGCATTTATACTGTATGTGTGGGTATCCATGTGCATACATGCATGTCTTTACACAGACAAAATATCAGGATGCAGCTGCAGAAATGTGTTTGACATGTTAGAGGGATGATTTTTTAGGAATTTTCTTTCAAACTAAAATTTAGCAAGTCAGTGTAAACTCTTCACATAAAACAATTTTAAAGCAAAATTTGTTTTTGTTTTAATTTGTGTGCATAAAGTAACCAATAATGCTCTCCAAGAGGTTCTGATATGAGAAATAACATGCAAGGCAGAGTGTATTATAGAGTTTATACCATGCCCAATATATATATATAGTCTTCAGAAACATAAGCTTTGATATGATACAATACATAAAATACACTTATAAATATGCAAACTTAAAGGAATAGTTTGACATTTTGCCGAGAGATAAATGACTGCACTAATTATTAAGCTGCAACCAGCCAGTTAGCATGGCTTAGCATAAAGACAGTGGTAAACAGTTGCCTTGGAAGTCTTAGCTGGTCACGGTTATGACAAGACATAGAAAGTTAGAGAAATGATAAGAAAAAAAAGACAAGAATAGTTTGGGTCATATTCCCTGTAAAACAACAACATCTTAATTTTATACGTCATTTTTTGTATGGAACACAGAGATTTAACATTTGGAGGTGCTAGTACTTTGATTTTGTTACCTTCAGACTGAGCCAGGCTAGCTGTTTCCCCCTGTTTCCAGTTTTATGCAAAGCTAGGCTAACCAGTGGCTGGCTGTAGCCTTATGTTTAGCATTCAAAAATGAGAGTGGTAACAATCTTCTCATCTAACTCTCAGCAAGAAAGCAAATAAGTATATGTTCCAAAATGTCAAACTATTACTTCAAATCAATGCACCAATGCCTGCCTATGTTTGTGCATATACAGTGTTTGGTGTATTTAGGCTTGTAACTCCAGCATGTGTTCCAGCTCTATAGTAATCAGTACAGTTCAACCGTAAAAGCATCTGTGTTTCCCTGGTCCTGGTATCTGGTTCACCTGTCCCTGAGGATCAGCACTGGAGCTGGTGCAGAGGTGAGGGGTAAGGGGGGGCAGTCTAGGGGTAACTTGGTGTTGGAGGGGATATGGTACCCCCTCCAGAGACCAGTACTCTACATGTAGAGGCGTAACGAGGATCAAAGTGTCCCTGACACCCATGAGTCTAATGGGCATTGTAGCCTGTACCCAAACACCCCGCCTCACCACCATTGCCCCTACACTCCCACGCATCAAAGCAGCTCGATGGCAAAGGAGAAACAGGTGGGGAGTTCTGTGTGTGTGTGTGTGTGTGTGTGTGTGTGTTTTGAGCTGCTCATCTTTCAGCACTGCAGCTGGGCATCTTGTGGCTGCTGTCACACCCAAATTAAGGACATACTTCCTCTTTTGTAACCACTGTTTCCTCTCAGAGGAAAGCCCCTTTCTTCAGCATTTGATCCTTCAGTCACACACACACACACACACACACATACACAAAGTCACTCAAATGACAATGACAGGCACACGTTATTATCACACCTTTGGGTGTAATGACACATTTTCCGAAATTTTCCTCAACAAATTTGACCTTTGACCTCATCACCATAGTAGCGTATTCATGACTTGAACTGTGAACTGAATTATGCAACCAAACATACCATCGCTAAGGAGATGCGTTTGACTCCCAGACAGCAGGAAGTCAACAGAGAATAAAGAGGAAATGATGTCATGACTTACTGTCATGCTTTCAGTGTGCTGATGGAGTTAGTGTAAAGTGTATCAAGTCACGTGGGAGGTAGCAAGAAGAAAAAGGAATAAGGAAAACTGTATCTAAGATCTCCCTGCAAATTGGGCATGTCCATCCCCCTCTGACATGGCTATTTTTCCTCTCTCACAGACACAGACACACACACACACACACACACACACACAAACTTCTCAGTCACCTACATTTCCACTTTCCAAATTACAGACTGAATTACGGCCCCCATCAGTCATGGCACGCATCTGTCACTAACCCACCAATCACAAGACTCCGGGATGCTTGTTGCTGTGCAAGGATGTGGAGGCAGACTCAAGGTGGTCATTTTCTGCTGCAGTCTGTAGTTAAAGGCCATGGGATCAGGAGGTCGGCCATTTTGGAGCCTTGCAGACCCTTTCAGAAATGTCAGGGATTGTGAGGTTTTAAAAATGTAAATCCTAAATCCAGTTTGTATCATAAAACTGTACTTACACATTACCATCTCATTTTTTTATGAAGACTCGCTTTGCTGAATGCACTCAGAGGAGACATTTATCACTGACAGGTTTTATAACAGCATATGGTCCAACATTTCTAAGTGGCAGATGCCAGATTTGACATGGGATCTCTCTAAATAAATAGTTTTTCAGACCTGCTACTGTATGTGTGTGATTCACCCACAAACTATGAGGGAGCTTTTCCTAGCTGCGAGGAGTGTTTAGGGTTGTGGAGTAACACACTACATGAGACTGGATTACAGTCTTATTGTTCTGCAATAAAACTGGCAATTGTAATTCCATACAAGGACAAAAGAACGCGTGTATAATTTTTACTTTCCCTGATGCGTTTACTCAAACACACAATGAGTGAGCAGGTTGTGGTTCAACAGCAAATGAAGTTGAAGCTGCAGTGGGAATCATGCAAGTTGGGGTTCTGGCACAAATTCACCTACTTGCAAAGTGCAGTGACTTATTCCCTTCAATCTTGAAGTATCAAAATATTCCTGTTACTGATTTGTAACAAATGTATCTTTCATACATTTTAACTGTGCTCTGTCTCTACATCACAGTAACAACAACATCTAATATTCAGTAGGGAGGGTGAGGTGAGGAGAGGCAACAGGCGGACGTCTTGTCACTGTGTGTGCTGCAGCTCAATGTGTTTCTCCACCGATGTTTTTGAGGGCGTGGCTGACTAGCTGCTAGTAGAGCATTATGACGCGTGTTACAAAGTGACGCAACTTGTTCACGGAAGTAAACTACAATGGATCTGTTTTCAGGCAGTTCAGGAGCAGTGTTTTCTGTGGGAGGTGGGAAATCCTTTTGGGGTTTAGAACACAATAAAGGAAAGGGGAAAAAGCTTTTTAACTTTTTTTGGTATTCCACACTGGAGAGTAGCTTTCCATAGATGGTCTTCTATTGTCTTTAGATCAAATATATCTAACATAAGAACCCTTACTTGACTGCTAGCTCAGGAATTCATTTTTCTGTCTTGATTGCCTTGAGAATCGACTTAGACTTGCTTAGAGTAGATTTGAAACTTGACTTCGAGTTGCTTTGACAAGTCTTACAGTGAAAACAGCTGTATACAGCTTGTAAACAGAACGTAAATAGTCCTCTGTGTGATGATGACATTATGGTTGCAGATTATAGCGTGTTTTGCAAAAATGCCACATGTTACCATTTTTGAGTTTAACTTCCCTGACCTTGAGTGTATGGGCATCCAGTCTGAAATGAGTGTGTGTGAGTGTGCCATCCCCTCATCATGACTTACCTCACAAGCTCACAGCTCATCCTAAGGAAATTAGAGATCATCCAGAGACATGTGTGTCATTTCAGGAGTCCAAGCGTGAGAATAAGTGTGTGTTTTGAGTGTGCATGTCAGAGTGTGTGTGTTTGTGGTTCGCTGTGCGCCTGTAAGCAAAGCTACTACTGGTGAGTGGTTTGTGTATTTGTGTGCACATGCATGGGTGTGTATGTGTGTTCCTGCAGTCTGGCATCTGTTGTCTGTCTGCTGTGAGTATGTGTATGTGTGTGTGTGTGTGTGTGTGTGTGTCCTCCTAATCACAGTCTTTAAGGTTGTGTGATCACAGGCCTTGCCGAGCAAGCCCAACCAAACTACTGACTGACAGACACAAACACACACACTCCCACACACACAACAAAACAAAATGGACACGCTCATATGTCCAGACAAACTCACACTCATGCACACTTTCACTGTCACTATCAAAATGAAACAGAGTGTCTCTTCGTTCTGTCTCTCTCTGTATCACGTGCACACACACTCATCTTTTATGGTCACTGTCATCACACTTTAAGATTGCCACACAAACATATCCACAAAAACACACGCACAAACACACACACACACTCCCTGATTTACCCACAACAGTCGATGGACCTAGCAGCTCCTGGGACAGAAAGCAAGGGTAGGGGTCTATTGTGCTTATGGAGGGTCGTCTTTACTGAGATTAGTAACCTTTAAAGAGGGCTAATTAGAGAGGTATTCACTGCTGTTGAAAAGCGGTCCGCTGTGAGAGCCAATGAAAGACTAGGATCCTCCTGGGTGTCTTGAGGAGGGACACGTTATGATAGGGATGTGGTGGGCTGCGTGTACGGCCATCACTGTCATGTGGCTTAGGTCAGAGAAACACTGTGTGTGTGTGGGCAGATGCTTTGGTGGAGTGCTGTGTACAGATTGTGTAGATAGACGTTTGAATTTTTTTTTTGTCGAGGTAACTGATACTGTGTTGAAATATTGTTTCGTCTTATGAGCCCAGTATATCGTCATACTGGTGATTAATTACTTTTGCATTCAAATAACATTTCTTGGCTTTCCTGTCTGCATCCACACAATGCTGTGTTTAGTTGTCATTTTCTGTGTTTGTTATTTAAATATTTAAGTTTAATTTCAGTTTATTGTGCCAATAGCCACTTTAGTTGCACAGTATCCCAGGGCCGTTTAAGTGCAGATTGTTATGTCAGTATGAATCGTGGTGTTTAAGCTGTAACGATTAGTCACTCAATCGATTATTAGATCTACAAAAAATTTTGAATTGATTCATTAATTTTTCAGACAAAAAGTTACAGATTTTTTTTGTCTCAAATGTTACTAAACTAAATCTCTTTGGGTTTTCGACTGTTGGTAGGACAAAACAAGACATTTGAAAATGTCACCTTGGGCTTTGGGAAAGTATGATTACATACATTTTATTAAAAGCCAAATGTTTCAGAGATTGATGAAAAAAAACTGCAGATTAATCAATAATGAAAGTGTTAGTTGCAAACCTAATAGCATTTCTATCTATATACCAATTTTATTTCCTCCTGACTGACTCTGACTGTGATTCAGTTATGTCCAGAGATTGTGGTACATTGGACAACATATGACTGCTATGCATGAGGTTACACTTTACGCATATAACACTGATTATCTGTCCCCAGATGTAAATGGGATCTGTGTTTTGCATGTACTGGATATATTCTTTTCACCAGGTCACGAGTGCATAAACTTTGACATTCCATAAGGTAACAAAAACACAACAACATTATCATGAAAAGACCAACACCAACAATGTCTTAGTCTGTCTGACTTCGTCTTGTCAGTGGCTCTCAGCACATTGGTTCCTACATGTTCTCTAAAACAGCTGGGCACTGTAGTCTTTAGCAAACATTCTTCAAACAAGAAGAAATAGGTCATTTGTTGTGGAATATTTTCAGCAACAGATTAATACACATTTTCTTGCTCTAATGAGTATTTTTCAACAACAGGATGTTGTATGTGGGATTGACTCAACGTTAACTACGGTGCATGGAACATGTCACAGCAACAGCATGGCTCATTGATGTGTTTGGAGCTCTATGACATAGAGGAATTTGATACACACACAATTATTGTTAGTAAATACATTCATTGTTGGTTCTGGGTCTTTGAAAAGGATATAGAGGAAATAATTTTAATTCAAAATGAGATCAATATGCATAGTGCAGCACATCATTGTCCATTTTGTATAGAAATGTACATTAGCATATGGTAACATGTTCAGGGTTTATATTTAAATGTTTTGTAATTTTTTTCATAAAACGTTTTGTATTAGGGTTAATTCATATAGCTGCATCATAACTGAAATAAGAGCCTAATGACTTTTTGGTAAGAAAACCAGCAGCCAATGCCTTAACGTCCACCAAGCATTGCACACAGCTTACAACTTGTTGTTGTTTGATTGTATTATGAATTATTTGATCACTGTATCTTTGCTAATGACAGAAGTCTAGATGGCCTAGAGAGAGTGATAAAGAAGCCACCAGGAGCAAAGTGTTGCCCTACATATGCCAAGTGGAGCATTGATGGAATGCCCAGCTTGTGCTTTGCAGGGTGCTGGGTGTGTGAGGTCAAGGGTGTTGGGGGGTTGTTTGTGTTAGGGGAGGGTCTGGTCAGGGTCAGAGGCTAAACCGTGGGGTAAAGGGATTAAGTTCAGGGTGTTGTTTGATGTTTGAAGGTGTGTGTGTGTGTGTGTGTGTGTTTTAGTGGGTTGGTGGGAGGTGGGGTGATAGTCAGTGTGTATGTGTGTGTGTGACTGTCCGCTTTCAGTCCATCTCGTCAGATCAAGATATTTCATTGTGTAACATACATTTAGCTAAATTAATGGACATAAAAAGAAACACAATATGGGTGAATACACATGTGGAGTGTGTTTGTTTCTGTGTGTGTTGCTGTCAGCAGGTCAGTAAGATAACCACTGGCCTCCTGTCAGATCCCACCAAGTGGCTGACCTGTCATTCCAACCTGCAGGCCACACCCACCCCTATCAACACCAGAGGCCGAAAGTGTTGAGTCGTCAGGTGTCTGGACAATATCACAGACACACACACATGATCTCACACGAACACACGCACGCACACACTTAACACCCTAACCACATCATACCCTGCCACACCACAGGGATTTCACTGATTGAAATGTTTCGTGTCAGTTTATTCTGTGTTCATTGTTTTTTATTCCTTCCATTCTGTGCAAATTTAACCTGGAACTTTTTCACCCAGCTGTCCTTTAGATATCGCATCCAAATCTCAATATAGACCAGCTTCTGTTCCAATTCTTTATCCTCCTCAGCTGTCCTGTGTGTTTCTGATTAGATCCTCTTCTTTTCCTTGACGTCAGCAGGGCTGTTTCCCTCGGGTTACATTCAAACACACACACACACACACACACACCTGGGAGATACCCAGCAAAAACCGCAGTTCTGTGGTGGTGTTTGCTCTATAGGAAGTGCTGCAGGGGTAAGTGCCTTGCTCAGTGGCAACTCAACAGGGGCTAAAGATATCTAATCTATCTAACCACTAATAAAATTCTTTCTCGAACCGTCATATCATGCCATGGTTGCCCTCATCTTTGCCTCGATGTGTTTTTGATCAGATTCCATCTTCTTCCTTGACGTCAGTGCGGCTGCTTCCCTGCCTGGCTGTTTATTTTCATACAGATCGCAGAGTGATGAGAGTTTATATGGCTCTGATATGGAACAAATGAGAGCAGAGAAGCTCCGCAGGCTTAGGCAAGGAAGCAGAGGTTGAGAGGCCTCCAGATACCTGCCTTTAAACGTTTTCATGCTCACCTCGTCCAAGAGGAGTTCCTGTTATGAGCTTTAGCTTTTCCCAAGGTTCACATTTGCCTGATCCATGTTCAATTTCAATTTCATTTTTTTTTATTCAAAGTGAACAACCATGACACCATATCACAGTAAGGTTTAACTTTTAAGGGTCCTCTTTTGAATCAATTGAACTGGGGAAGACTGAGTGACGGTATTATGCGCTTGACTAAAGGAAGTTAGAAACACTCATTCCTCTAAAGTACTTTAAGTTCTACATACTGATATTTCTTACTTCTTACTTTGTAATACTTGTGATTGCAAGTATATATATATACAATATATTGTTAAAAGGAAAAAAAACATTATCATCAGGTGTAGCTCAGTATCCTGCAAGCCCATTTACCAGTTAAATGGGTTTCAATGCAGAGTCACATGGTGCAAATATATAATTTCCCCAAAAATGCATCCAGGATTTTTTTTTCTCATTTGAATTCACATTTCATGATGAACTGACATTCTTGCATTCCATGTGTAATGAAAACATGAATTAAGGAGACAATGATGCAAATATGCTACAACTGCAGTAAATAATAGCACTGTCCTCCATTACAGTTTTTTTTCTGTTGCCATGGTACTATTCACACAACTATATGCTAATATTTCACCACTCTTAGTACAAAAAACACAACAGATCATCAAAAATGATATTTTTTCACAGTGATAAGTACATCTGACATTGACTTGGTACAACAAAAACATGTAGAAAGACATGTTTCATACAAGTTACATGCAGAATGTTTGTTAAGATTCTCTTCTCTATTGTTAAAATACCTTTTACGATCACTATGCTTATTGTCCCTTGTTGATCACTGCTGAAACATTTTCTTAATATACATGTATGTATTGTTGTTTCATTTGCCTGTTATATTCAGATTCAAAACTTCAGAATCACCACCCTAAGGTGTGAGATTTTCACTGTGTGTGACCTCAACCTTAGTGCAAGTAGCTTAGTGCTCTACGTAACACACAGAGCCACAAAGGACCACTGCAAAGATTACAGTATGTACAATACAATACAGGAAAATACACTACATCATTACCATCCATAATTACATTGCTAATTTCACGTGGTGGTAAACTCAATTGGTTACCAAATATTGTAGAAAGGGGTGTGAACATCAGCAATTCCTGTCAACATGGAGCAGAAGAGAGAGCAAGGCAGTGGAATCGATCAGAGAATTTGTGGACAGGCCCAGAGAGGTGGGCAGGGCCGCCATCAGAGAGGACAGACTCAGAGTTCACTCACATTTGATTAGACAAACCTATTTGTTGCAATAGAGTAAAATACAGTAAGTCTGTTTCTTGCATCAGTGATTGTAGAGGATGTCTTCATTGATCACAACTTGAGGATATATCCATAATATAGGATAGATATTATGGAAATGACAGATAAATGTTGGATAATGTAAGTGTATTGCCTATTGTGAAAACTGTGTAGTCTGTCTTTTACAGTATACTGCATAGGGGAGAGCAGGGGCGAAAGTACCATATTTCAGAAAAACCTGATTTTAAAAGATTATGTTGTAGACAGTGATATATTTTTGCTGTGGTCACTAACACACAGGTGTCGTCTATCAATATCAGGTGGTATTTTGTACAAATGTAGAACGACATCCGTATAATTTCACTTTAAACATAAGCGGCACATTGTTACTCGACCCCATCAGTTAGGCCGAAAGTAACACACAGGAGGGTCGAAAGTAACACAACTAGATTTTTTGTGTTTCACTTGTTCTTATTAAATATACGTGACTATGACCTTGTAAATATGTAACTGCAAATGTATTTTGTCCTTTATCTTTGCAAAAAATGTATAAATTACATTTTTATTTTATTTATTATCTATTTACAGTTTCTTCAAATGTTTCAAAATAACCCAACCGTATACTTGTTGAAAATGTTTTTTATTGGCAACGTCAATCCATTTTATAAAACATTTCTTCAACAATATGAACAATATGAAAATGAATATTCATAACATAAATATAAATTCTCAAAATAATGCAAAAATAGTCATGTTTCTATCCAGCTGTTTTTATACGTAATTCCAAAATGTGCATGAAAACATCTGGCTAAATCAGACCTCTGTCTGTCTTTCTGACCCTCACTCTTGGTATAATCTGTTGGTATAATATAACATAAACATGTTTCAATACATGCTGCAACCCAGAGAAAGTCACCACATTACCAGCGGGACAAAAGAAACACTTGTGGTCACTGTAGCGGGACGAAAGGAACACTTGTTACTTTCGTCCCAACAGGAACTCCTGACACATCAACACAATTTATTTTTATACTGAAATACTCTGATAGGGCAAACTTCAGGGTGTGTTAAAGCACCAAATAACCTGTAGATTAATCATTACTCTGACACATGAAACGAGAGACACAACTTGTAATTCAAAAAACAGTACTGCTTCAGAAATGCATTTGCCGTGCTTCAAAACAGTTTTTCGAAGACGGATGTGGGAAACGATGACGAAATCATGCGATATTTGGCAGCTCCATCAACGGTTGCGTGCTGAATGTGCTGTCACAGCTTGGACTGCAAATGCAGTCAGGGCTGTGAGAAAATCGCCTTGTTACTTTCGTCCCGTGTTACCTTCGCCCCGGTTTACCCCTACTGCTTTCAGCACTTCTAAGGTGATGTGAAGCATGTATGTTGCAATGTTTGTTATTAGATTTACTGATAGTTAAAACGACTAAACTGAAAAGATGTCATTTCGTTGTGTTTTGGTGATTAAACCACATGTTCTCATGACATTTCAAGAGAAACTTCTATTGTGAATCAATGGTAGTGTGGTTTGAATTAAAAGCGGCTGTGTTACAAGTGTGCTGCGTTTGGAGTGGTGAAATTTTACCACATACTTGCGATAACAGGCACAGCCACAAAATGATCATTCTACCAAAATTGCATTAAGCCTGTTGAATCCTTTGAGTGGATATTTTTACTCTGAAACTTACACTTACAATGTTACTTTTTCTACTTCGCCTATGCTTCCTGAAGTGTGAATATATTCTTAAAATAATTTGTCATTTGCATGCTTTCTTATAAAAGGGAGTGTGTATGTTTTAAGAGGATGTTTGGTGCTTTGCCATTAAGTGCTGAAAGACAGCCTTGGGACGTGTGATCCATCTCCACTATACAACACAACTCAGCCCACTGCACCTGTGTTTGTGTCTCATTATTTAACTGGTTTTGGGTTCATTTTCTTCTCCATCACTGCAATGAAATCTGATTATGTTGTACAAATGGAAAAATATACAAGATGTCTTAAGGTGCCACGTATACAGTATATTATGACAATGCGGTGGCAAAGAGGTTGTCACAATGACTCCATTACTGAAATTGGGAAATGATTGGCTGCTACTTTAAATGTTCAACAGCACGTTGTATGGATGACTAGAATGCTTAACATACTGTTCAAAAATATTCAGCAGGACAACATGATCCACTTGTTGGGGCACCCTGAGCACTAAGCTAGATTATATTTTGAAAAGGTAAACACACAGACACACGCACAGGCACAAAGATACACTTCACAGATCTATACAGAATTTATTTCTGTATCCTGCCTGGTGCCCTTGGTATGTTTTATAGCCTCTGTCCTTGTGCTAATAACACCACTGAGAAATCCACCCACTGAGTGAGACATTATATTCAAGTAGTCTTTCCATAAAGGGAACATAGCAGGTTATACTTACCTGTCTACAAGATGCACCACACTTTACAGAACACTTCATTTCTGACCTCTTACTATGAGCAAAGGTGGTTCTAGAGAAGGCCTTGTCACTGCTATAATCATGACAGTAAAATCATCTTGTTAGCACATTTGACATCCCAACATTCACATGGGATGAAGATAACTAGATCTTGTTGAGTAAAAGCACCATTGAATGGGCAACACCAATCTGCAGTTTGCACGTTCCAGACCTTGAATACGAGTCATCAGTGGCTAACTTCTTTGATCAAACATTACAGATCCTTGTGGGGAGACCAGATCATTGCTGGTACAGAAAATGGGACGTAAATCAGAAACAGAAAAAAAGATTTATAAAAGATATAAAACAACAAAAAGTTATGAATACATATACTGAGACACATGCAGCACATATTGTGCCAAACCATGTTGGTTTAGACTGTTAGCATGCAAATATTTGCTAATTAGCACTCAATACAAAGTACAGCTGAGGCTGACGAGAATGTCATGGGTTTTGCAGGTATTTGGTCATAAACCAAAGTGCTGGACCAAATTAAATTTGACCAGATGACGACCAAGATGAGAAGTCAGGGGATCAAAGTTATTACAATTCTACCTCTGTAGACCTTGAATGTGCCTGCCAAATTTCACACCGATCCAAACAACAGTTGTTAGAGATATTTCAATAAAGAACTGAAAAGTCAACCTTATGCAGTGGAGATGTCAGAAGAAGAAGTCAGCGAGATACATCATGTGGGAACCACTATGGATACATGTAACAATGTCAATCAATGTTACAGTAAAGATTATTACATATTTTACACGATAAGAGAAAATTTTGACTTGGTGCTGGAGGAAAGCCAGACGATTACCAAAGTCATTAGAATACATTCTTTTGGCACCTCGAATATCTCAAAATATCGCAAATTTCGTGGCAAGCCATCTAATAGCTGTCAAAATGTTTCACCTCGTGGTGGCGCCAGAGGAAAAGTCAGGGGTTCACCAAAGTCTATATAGTTCATCCTCTGGAGACCCTGAATGTCTGTACAAAATTTCATGCCAGTCAATAGTTGTTATATATCAGTCAAGGGCCAAGTTTCCCCCCTCCAAAAAAGAACAAACTACAAACTTTTCAGAATTACATATCAAGCTTACAAGTGGTGATTATAAAGTATGACATATTTAAAAGATAAAGTTTTTCCTGTACAAAAATATTAACTGTTAGAAGGTGTGACATTTGATTGGAGATTACAAGGCAAAACAAAGATTAATCAATTCTGTTTTATCATAAGATGGACACAAACCTATTACAACCTGCAACAGCTTGATACTGCAGTCTGTCCTTTTATGTGGGCCTGAGCTATTCATTTTTGTCGTAAATATTTATATCCATCCATAAAAGCTGTATAAACGTGGCTACACAGATAAAAAGCAAGCTTAATTGGATTTAAAAGGATTCACTTTCCCCTTCGGCCCTGTCTACTCGTGTTATGGTGCTACAGATACAAGAGCAGACAAGGAGATGCTGCAGGTTTAGTGAATACATGTGGAAATTAAGCTAATCAGATCAAGGTGTATTTAATGGCCTTTCTTTCTTCTTTGTTTACATGTAGTCTTGTAAACACACTGCACAATGTTGCTGTTGTCAGCAGTAACATTATGCAAACCATAGCCGATTTGATCACATAGCAGAGAGTTCAGCCTCGACTTTGACTAAACGAATGAGGGTGACTACCCTGACGTAGACTCTATAACTCAGATACACACACACAGGCTTTAAATGAATGCATACATGCCTGTCTTGCTCTATCTCTCTCTAACATGCACTCTCTTATTTCTCTCCCACTCTTAATCCAATGACCCTCACCCCCTTTAGGCCACGTTGAGACAGCCAGCCCCAGGGTTGGGGTGATTGATGACTTCAGCCAGGGCCAGGCTGCAACCACAGGCAAACACACATTACTCACCCCAAAGATAAGCAAATGGTCCGCAAGCCGCCAATGGCCCTAAGTGCTGCACAAACACAGGTAACACTGGCCTCATTTCAAAAAGGTTCATTACCTAACCACAGCTGGTTACCACTATGGAACAAACAAAAAAGAAAAACTGAAAAGGGCAATATGCTTGCCTGCTTTCATCTCTTGATCTGGTAGCACGAGGTCAGATCAAATCAATGACTCTGTTTTCAGCAGTGTCTCTGGGATGCCCTCAGCAATGACGTTCAGACTGATGAATAATAAGACACAGCTTGATGTGAAATTTTCTGGGTGCACTGCCAGAAAGATGTGCCTGAGTTTGACTTGCTTGTTCTGTGGAGGTGAGGAGAAGGTGCAGACTTAAATGCCACCAGGGTTTGATGTAAACAACTGACAATACAGTACAATACAGGTAGTGTATCAACACGCAAGGGATGGCAGCATAATTAACACATGACATGGAAGAGCCAGTTTGGTGTTCCTGCCAAAAATACCCTTCTTGATGATACAATACCTCTTATAGTTTCTGTCAGAAAGCTGAGGGACTAGAGGGAGTAAAACAGGGGCAGATGTTAACAGAAAAAACAAGGTGGAAATTCAAAGTGTAATATTAAAAAAGGAGGGGAGCCAGTGGCTAATAGCTTCTTTTTGGAAGAAAATTGTTCATTCTACTAGGAGAGCTATAAACACCTATACCAAGGAAAACTGAAGCTGTTCAGGAGGCTAGTGTTGGATCACTATCTTGGTAAACTATGTTTGCTTTCCTTTAATTTGTCAACCATTTGTTTAAACTCCATTGAAAGTGGCATATCTACAAATGTGTCACCAAAAAACTATTGTTTTGAAAAATACTGAGCATATGGATCAAAGGAGGAGATGAGGATTTTACAGGAAGGAGAGCTTCAATGGACATGTTGATGTTTTTTTGCCTTAATTCTGGGTTGCCATTGGAATCCACTGTAACTACTGTGAATCCAAGCTGACCATAGCGGCTGTCGTCCACAAAAGTGCAAGCTACAAACTCTTCAGAGCTGCCATTCAAGAAGCATTTGTTCCTAGACTGTTTTTGTGGACTATTCCTTTAAACTGAAAGCCAACAGTGTTCACAGGCATGTAGTTTGAACACCCAGGACTCTGAATTAAACAGTCCTCCCTTCCACCTTCTCACTCCCCTTCTTGTGCAACAGGCCGATGAACAGACGGATGAACAGGCAGATGAAAGATGCTTCCACAGTGGGCCCTGGCTCCGGCCCCTCTCCATCAATCACAATCAATGCCAGCATTTGGCCCAATTAGGCCCCCGGAACACTCAGGGCCACAGTTTGATTGTTAACACTGTGAAAACACAGAGAAGGAGGGGGGGAGGGGGTGGATGTGGGGTGATGACGGGATGCGGAGAGCTTAGGGTGAGGTTGGAGAGAGAAGGAGAAAAAGAGGGGGAGGAAGGTCAGATAGCTGGCGGCCCCATTTCCTCTCTAATGGCCTCCAAACGAGGGAGTATGAGGGAATGTTGCCCCGTAAAGCAGGTGACCCGGAGGAAGGGGGGGCAGCCGCACCCACCTCCAAAACGCTCATTTGACTTGTACAATCAACACACACACACACACACACACACACACACACACACACACATCATTAAAAGAAAGAAATGGATGGTCATGCATGAGCATAATTATGCACACAGGGAAAACCATAAACACAAATTATGAGCAAACCTACGCCAAGGAGAGGTTGTTCCTGAACATAATCATGCATGTAACACACACACAAAAACATGCAGTGTCATTTCCAAGTAATCCCATAACCCCCACCACCAGTAATCACTGATTTGCCTCAGTTCCCGCACTGAAAAGCCATTACAGAGCTGCAGTTCTCTTCGCTTTGCTAGACAGCCTGATCAACTTTCCATTTTTGGAGGGACTTACAGTAAACAGCAGAACACCTGGATTGGGTTGCACCAGCTATTCAGGAATCCATCACTAAATTTGTGTGCGAGTCCTTCCTATGTTCTTAGTAACTACTAGGTAGTTTCTAAAAGGTAATTGCAAAATTAGTTGGTAATATTAATGCTTAAGAAAGAAGTCAGCTAGTAAAGGTGTAACATGTAATTACAGAAGTTGGCAAGCCATAACCTCCATAAAACTGCAATGTGTCATGTCATGGCAATCCTTTGTAAATGTGACTTTGCTTTATATTTATATGGAACACAGAAAACTGAATGGGAAATATCTTATTGTGCTAACCTAAAGACCAATTTATGTTTCTATGCATGTAGCCTACGTCGTCGTGAGCACTGATTTTTGAAAATGTTCCTGGTGTATATATATGGTGTATAGTTTGATCAAGTATGAGGCCATGTGTTTTATACCATATTTTTTAGGACCTTTTTCACTCTTAGTTCAGTTAGCTACATAACAATTACACCTGACAGTGTAAATATTCAGTGACAATAAATCTTTACATAAGAACTAGTTTGTGTGGTGCACATCACTTTAATTTAGCAATGGGTAAATCTCCACTTAGTAAACGCTTTCATTATGACTATAAGCTAAGTTTTAACCGCAGGAGCAAGAGGCTCTTGGTGCTGCTGTGATGTCCAGCATTGCTCTGATGATCGAGCTGTCATCATTTCTTTTTCTAATCATTACAGACACTGCCAAAAACAGGGAGCTAAAACTCCAATCACGTTAAATTCAGCCCGTTAAATCTCTTCTTCCCTCTCCTTCGCAAACACATTTGCTTAAAAACACATGTAGCTTGACTCTTTTTTTGCCATTTGTACTGTACCTTCTTGTAGATTTGGTCGATTCTGAAAGAAATGGAGCATATGAGCTGTGACACACTGCTCTCTGGTTAGCTCATTGACTGAGTCAAGGTCTGTTTTGAACCGTTTTTCTCCAGTGTCCTTGCTGAATGTGCCAAGCTCTAAGCAAAACCTGCTGTTCCTACCATTTCTGGTAATATAATCTCACTTCATTTGAGTTAATAAGTGAAACCAACTGGGCTCTGTCTCTTTTCTTTCTGTTTGTGTGACTGTGGGTGGGTGGTTGGGAGCCGGCAAGTAGTGCATTCTGTATGAGAAAAAAAGTTTTATAGCATGCATGTGTGTTGTCATGTGCTCACATATTGTTGTATATCTATATCTCAAAAGAATCTTATCAGTCTTGATTTCAATGGAGATACTGGTGAACCATAGTGACCTTTCAAAAGACAAATCTGGTAAAATCATTGAACTGGATGTGTTTTTGTCCTTGCATGTGCGTGAGTGCATATGTAACTGTGGTTATTAAGTAATAAATGCCAACCAGATGTACTATTTTTAGCCAGGCCCTTCATTCTACAGTGAAGGAACCCCTTTTGTTTCAGAAAGGCCTGTGTTTGTCCCAGGGCTGAAAGCGGGAGGCAGTGGTAGTAGTGGTCCGTATTGGTTTGTGTGTAATTTAAATCCATCTCTTTGCGTTGGTCTCTTCCTCTGTCATACCCCCACCCCCACCCTTTCCGTAGCTGAGAGGCTGTTTTTTTTGTTTTTTTGTGGAGGGGGCGATCGGAGGCAGGAGGGGAGGGTTCAGGCCTGTTTGTTGAGAGGAGGACGTGACGGATGAGAGAACCTATTTGGTGGAATGGAGAATGGATGTGCGGGTGCGGCTTGTACCCCTATCCTCAATACAATCCAGCGTAACCAGCCCCTGCCCTGCCCATATCCACAGACAGCCGTGTCTGACGGGCCTGACAACTACACTAAAGGTGTGGAATTGTGATTGTGAGGGAGGATTTTCCGTGCCTTCATGCTCTCTGTGCATGAGGGAGATGGAGTGTGTGTGTCTATGCGTGTGTGTGTGTTCAGAAAGCTTGTGATCAAGCTTGCATGTGGCCACACATGTGATTTAATGGAACTTCAGAGAGGACTGCTGTTAATCTGCTCATTACAACAAACAAACATATACAATCTAACCAGATGAACAGGTCTAGACTGGCTGGGTTCCATACAGTTAAGGGAAAACTCCCTCCACCCAAGAAGAACATACACCTACACACACACACACATACACACACACACACACAGGATGTACAGTGCTGTATGCTTAGACGAAGACTGACATGTCACGCCAAGAGGTTAAAGGGGGATAATGATTTGCTATTAGACCAAGAGGAGGGTGTACAAACACACAGCTCCCTCGGAGGCCCGTCTGGTTTCTGCACCACTTTGTGTGGGGGTCTGTGTGTGTGCATGTCCTTCATGAATTCCTTCACATTCCTCAGGATCAGTGTTAGGAAGCTCAGTGTCCTGCCAGCTGTGGGTAGCTTTAATGCGTCTGCCACTCACAGTTGCAGCTCCCTGCACAGTAAAGTGGTTGCAGCACTCTCTTTCCCTGCTCGCACCTGTAGCCGCTAGACATTTAAACCTCGTGCTCAAGGGCACTTCAGCAGTGCTTTCAGGTTGATCACTGATGTGATTTAAACGTGTATCTTTAGGCTTTTTCTCTGTGTGTGGGCATACATATGTGCATGCTAATTAAGAAAACTGAAGCCAACAAACCACAAGAGAGCAGAAGCTTACTGAAGCAAATAATGATGATATAGCAAATAATGATGGGAGTCTGCCGCAACATTCACCTGAGGTGTGAAACTCTTCCTCAATGTAAGCGAAGATGTGAGTGGCACACTAATTATCAGTTGGGATTCGGGTAATATAGGTGCAGCAATTTGCGGCTACATTTAAGATGGTAAAACTTTCACCAGCAAGCCAATTTCCTCTGGTGGAGAGGGGCTCCACTAGCACACCATGAGGGGAAATCCACCTATAAAAGAATTTTCTTGTTAATGCGAGCACTCCAATGAGCTTGTACTGTTCAATCCAGATGTGTGAGCATGCCAAAAGCCAACTTTGTTATAAACAAAAGTAGTACTTTGGGCTGTTACATTAAATATAGATATTGTTGCAATGAATCGTGCAATTTCATAAGGTGAGTACTAGAAAGCACTTTCCTAACTGCATCACTGTTGGGTGGGTGAAAGGTAAACTTTTCAGGCTGTAGTCAGAATAAGTCACTGTGTAATGTATAATAAATGGATGTTAGCTAGGGATGTTGTTCAAGAGACACTTTTGCATGGTTTATGCAGCCTAAATGAGCATACTTAATATGATACATGATACACATACAAAAAGTTGATTTCCCCACTGATGAAAAGTTGTTTTTAGAGGGAAACAATCAGTTCTGGATGCTTTTCATGGGCTTTAAGACAATTCTAAGAAACTTTCTCTGTGCAAGAAAACCACATTAACGAAATGAATATTTTGCAAACTGCAATATACATGACAATTGCAGCATATCTTTGTCAACAAAATGTTTTATATTTTAAGAGAATAACCATCAGACCCATAACCCTTGATCACCTCTCCAAAACATGGATGTAAACAGTCACTGGAACATCTCACCCTATAGTAGTGGGAGAAGATAACCTCTTTACCTCTCACCTCTCACCTCTGTCCCCTGGGTTCAGATGTGTATGGGGTTTCTTCCCTGCAAGTTTGACTGTTAAAATGTCATCCCATACATCTGGGTCATTAAAATACCAAATAAGTTTATTGGCATTACCTTTTCCTGCTTATAGAGATATAATCACAAATGTATGGTGTTTGAAATGACTGCAAAGATACAAATATATGAATATCCAGAGTATACAAACTTTACACCCATATAGCATGTATGCTGCACTTGGCCTGCACTGATGACTTGTCTTAGCACTATTGTTCAAATGGAGTTTCATTTAAGGCAAGGCAAGGCAAGGCAAGTTTATTTGTATAGCACATTTCAACAACAAGGTAATTCAAAGTGCTTTACAGAAAACATAAAAGCCAAAGGGAAATATAAAAAAGTTTAAAAGCAACATTGGGAAATTGAAAAGAAATACACATTAAAATATAATAAACGTTACAGTGCAGTGTACAACCAGGGTTAAAAGAGTTAAATGGAAAATAAAACAGGCTGAGGGGTTGAGCAAATAATTGAGTTAAAATTATTTTGAGAAGAGAATAAACAGAGAAGTACACTTAATCTACTCTCTCTAGCTAGTCTGTACTCGGGTCCATAGCAATCTTTGGGTCCACTGAAACTCCAAAAACCCTCGGACACTACAGAGAAACCAGGACATGTCTGTCCGCAGGCCACTTTGATCCAGTTATACTCTGGACCCACTTGCGTGTTTACAGGTGGACAGAGGTTCCTGCAAATCACTCAGGCGCGACATTTAAGACCACTTCCTTCACTCTGTTCAGTCTCACTGTCTTTATCTTTACACTCATTACCTACTCATTTCTCACCGTGTAAATATTTAATTAAAAGCAATGTTAAAAATAAAAGTTTTGAGTCTTTTGGTAAAATAGAAATAAAAACACGATTAAAAATAATAAATTAAAAAATAATAAATTTTTAAAAAGGGAGAAAAAAAGTAATTTAAGCACAGTCCATATTTTCGTATTCTATGCTGGAAACAATCAAAAGTCTCTAAAGTTCATGTTTTTCTTTTCAAACACATGCAAATATTTTCAGGAAAAGATTATTTCCAAGAAAAGCAAGGGCGAACGCATAGCAACACGTCTCGAATAAATCATTAAGAGCCATATTCTCCTCATGAACTTAGAAGCAAATCACATAATTCAATAAAAAATCATGCATTAGAGGGGAACATTTCATTTGGATCAATGGAAGGTATTGATGTCAACATTAATGGCTGGGCGAACTATTGTAACCCGTTTGCGATGGAGGGGAGGGAATGGGGGTTGAGAGAAGAGTCAGCCCAGTGTAGAGGCTCTTTGTCTGGGATGGACTACAGAGATGCAAGGCCTGGCCTGGTTCTGGGATCTGGAGGTTGGCCAGGGCTTGAGGGGGAGCCAAGAGTGCAGAAGTGGCTGATCGTCCCATACTGACACAAAGAGGTCTTTCTCTGGACC
>NW_024041373.1:5603951-5639978 GCF_014851395.1 Micropterus salmoides
TCTCATCTTAACTGCCCTCTTGTGTGTTCAGTTTTATTATGATCAGAAAGATGTGTGAATATGGGCTGTTGATATTAACCATTCGGATGTGGGCAAATGACTGCAGCAGAAATAGGAATCACAGCAACGACTTAGTAACAAAGAGAATGACCAAATTCATCTTATTACTAATTCTTAGGTGTTAAATAAGGGTTGATTCTTATTAATAACAACTTATTATTGAGTTACAGCACACTCTTTCATTTCACTTCATTCATCATTTCATTCACATCTGTAGCCTTGCAAATCAAGATGTGATACCGCTGGTTCATAAGTGCTCCTGGCTGTTGTAACGACCGTTTATGGTTGTTAGAGCCACCCCAGGCCAAGTCTGAACGACCATCGTTGGCATCTTCACCTGAGGCCAAAATGAACGTCTGTTTAAGTTTCCTTGGAAGTGATGAAAGGACAGCATTTAAGTAGGGAGAAGTTGTGGCTACCAGTCAGTCAACTGAAGAAGTCTCTTGTGAGGGATGAAACGTCTTCTAGTATCTTCAGCCAAGTCCAGTTGGCCTTGATTTGAACTTTCTTTGAATAATAATCACAATAAGCATAAATATCATTACAATATATAATATAAATAATGTTATCATCGTCATCAAAGGTTTACTTTTTTATTTTCTTAGAGGATATTCTTCTCAACTGTCAGTTGAAGCTGTACACAGAACACATCAATACACCAGGTAGGCTACACCATCAAGAATACACAAGCCAACAGACTTCAGCGCAGCCTACAGTCAGTACAGTGATGCAAATGTTTGAAAGGGCAGCATGCAGCAGTAGCCTATACCTGGTAAAATGTGGGTAAACAGAAAGATGCAGAAACAGATCTTGATAAGTGGAGGATTTTTAATTACTGCTTGCTTATCAAAAACAATACTGTCTTTTATAAAAGCAGCGACACAGAAGTAAAATGTACAAATGTATCTGGCATGTATCATAAAATGATACATCAGGCTGCTTGTTGAAAAAAATGAAAGTATTAATTGTTCATCTTGTTTGGAGGTAGAGAATGGCACACTAGAGGTAAGTTAAACACTGAAGAATTGGTAAAGGTAACGTTACATTCGTGATAATTTCATTATTATAACAGTAGCTACATTAAGCAATTGTTTAACCATTTACTGCAAGGAATGATATACTTTGAAAATATATACATGCTGTGTCTCGAGGTGACAATGAGCATGCGACGTGGTTGACCTAACCTCTTACGGCGCGCTTTACGTAACTTACTGGCTATAAGGTATATGGCTCGTCATATAGGATACAATATGCGGGAAGCAGCACAGTCTATGGGGAAGACGCTGTGAGGACACAGAAAACCACTGTCGTATTATTTTGCCATACATTGCAATTTGATGCTAAAATTGTACTGCGCGTTAGCATTTCTTTGTGCTCGGTAACCCTGCGGACACGTTTTTAAAGCAGTTAATTTAACACATTCGCTGTCATTTCATTAGAGTTGTTCAATCCACCGTAGTCCTTTCGTGCTTAAGTATAAAACATAAAAGTTAGCGTGGAGTTGGTGCAGTAGGGCTCAAAGAAAACGGTGAAAACACATACGGAAGTAGTGTGTTCACGGCTGCTTGTTTATAAACCCAGCTACGGTCGAAACAGAGTGAGCTCCAGTGGCGCAATCGGTTAGCGCGCGGTACTTATATGACAGTACGTTGCAGAGCAATGCCGAGGTTGTGAGTTCGAGCCTCACCTGGAGCAGTGTTTTGATACTCAGTGACTGCAAGATTATGCGAATAAAGTTTATTTTGTATTACAAATACCATGAAACCTATTCACAACGGGACGCCGGTGCTGTCTCATTGTGACCAATCAGCCCTTATCCAGAGTAAGTGCACGTACTTTCGATATGAAGTAGTCTACAAGGGCACTCTTACAAATAAACTGCAAGACAGTGGGATTATTATAGTGATGCTACAGAAAAATACTATAAAACAGGCCACAGTAAGGTTCCTTAAATTCACTTACTATGGACACAACGTCAGTACATATCCATTTTAAACATATTGGGAAGCAATAGAAAATATGTATACTATTTTCATATTTGACACCAACATTTCCTTTGGCCAAAGACATATTATCCATCACCCCTCAAAACAACATTATATTGAAGTAACATGTAAGATATGACTTATGGTATTATTTACAGTACAAACCAGTATAAAAAGTAGTATTTCAGTTTTACCATAAACAGGGGGCAGTATTGCTCCAAATCTGAAAAGATCAAGTCTTTGAACGTGTGGTGAAATAACACCACACTTACAATTGGTTATATGCTGACTTTATATTTCCATCTTAAAATAATAGTTTACAAATTGTATAAAATGGATGTCAAATTGGTAAGTGGCATCAAACCCCACATTTTGCATGATGTGTGATTTGATATCCATTTTCAAATAGTTAAAGATGGATATTTAAACTCTCATCATGCCATCTTTGAAGAAAATAATACTTCAAGTCGTATCACATATAAGTAAAATTATTTGTCTCTTTGTAAATTTGACACAGACAAAGTTCTGTCAATCGACATCTGCTTTTTTATCACTTCAGTTTCCAGGAGACTCACTTTTAAACTGGGACCAATTTTTTCAGTTAAAGAACTATGGCATATAGTAAAATTCATCTTCTAAACACCATAACATGTTTTAAAGTCACATGAGGACTGCAAAAATGATTTTTCATGCAAGTGATTAGATCATGAGTGTTATAATATTCAAGAGATCATTGACCATGACACTTTGCTGATCTGCCACTAGGGGTCGTTGTTGTCCACTGTTTCGACGCGCCCGTCTTTTTTTCTCCCCCTGCTGACTGCTTGAATATGACTGGCTGTGTCTGCTGTTTGAATGAAAACAGTTGGCTTTGCTTTTCCTACTTCTGCACTCTTTGTATTCCTTGTGTGTGTTCTCATCTCTCACCCATTCAGTTATGTTTTTATGCAAGCCAGCTTTATTATCTGGGGGGAAATGCCGCAAGACTTACACATATGGACTATTGCACATCGGTCTGAATAGATTTTAAATTTTTATTTATTTATGTAGGCTGAGAACAATCTGATTTTTAGAGGTTGTCATATGGTTACTCTGACATATGAGTTTAATGAGCAGGAGTTTCTTTTCATTTTGCATGCTGCCCATTAAAACACTCCAGAGTAGTTTAGGAGAAGAGTTATGGAGTTTTGATGGATGGAAAGATGGATACATATAGGTGGATCTAACATGATTCAAACTTCATTTCAGCACACACTCACACACTGGTTTCAGCAGTCTTAACCTTAACATGGATGAGTAAGATGCATATTATTGACTGTCACATGCTCCAGCACAGGGCTAATGTAGAAAACAGCCTGCTTTGAGACTTCAACTTGCTCCGTTATGATCACTTGAGGCCAGATGCAATGTGCATGAGATCACCACTTTCGAATGTGTGTGTGTGTGTGTGTATGTGCATGTATAAGAGTGTTGGTTTGGGGTGCAAAGACTACTCGATTACCCTCTCAAGTAAGGAGTATATAGTTTAGAATAGTAGTTTAGTTTACAGTTTATTTATAAGTGTGCACTGGTGAAAGCTCACACACGACATACCCAGTCTCATCTGATCTAACGAACATAATGTCAGAATTTCAGACATTTTCATTGCTGTCCCTATCATCACCGTACCATACTTGTTTGTTCAAACATTTGCAGGAGAGCCAGTGTTGTCTTTTCTCCCCCTCTTTCCATAGCTGACTTCTCTCTCCTAACTTGACTCCCAGCGTGAACCAGACTTCTCAGTAGGTACTTTGATACTTATTTGTATACATGTTAGAATAAATGTAAAAGTGCAGTCAAAGTAATATAAAAGTATGAATCAGTTATCATTAGAAGAAAACACCATTAGCATACTGCATCAGATATGATTAAGATGAGAGGAATGGTGATGCAGAAACACTTAAGAAAAAGAGTATGCTAAAGCTAAATTTGAAGTAATATTTAAATTAATCTATCACTCAGCCTGGTACTTATAGAAGTGTTAGCATTAAGTCTACTGTCACATAGAAAATGCAAACATTTTAGTATGTATGAAACCTACTGTCTCTCAACATATGCTGAAGTGTTGCTCCAGTGTTTGCATAGAGGTCGTTGTCTGTAAATGTGTCATTTTCAAAATCTTAGCATAGAGTTTAGTGTTTCTCCAGTTTTATGCTTAAGTGTTAGCATGGAGCCTTTTGTGTCTTCTTTCAGTCAATGTGGTACAGACAAAAGGTGTTACCATATTATTATGCAGTGAGAGTTTACTTTCTCTCAATATAGTGTGTGCAAGTGTTAGAGCATACCGTTTCTCAATATAGCTATGCTAAAGTGTTAGCATGGAACCTACTGTCATTCGACACTGTGTATGATAAAGTGAATCAACTTTATCACAACACAGCACATGTTTTAAGTGTTAACATGGAGCCTTGACTGTCAATTTATTGTTTGCTAAATCCTCAAGAACTGCATGAAGATGAATAGTTTTGTGTCCATTTTCACTTCACTTAACAGGCCAACCTACCAAAAAACTCTTTCCTTCACAACGAGATTTTTTCCAAATTCCTGTTGGTCTCAAACCCAAGCAATGGTGACATTGGTTCCTTAAATAAAATGTGCACGGTGTACTAACAGCGGTATACCAGTAACACACCACACATCTTTTTTGTCATTATTACATCAGGGGTTAATGTTGGTTATACAGTAAGGTTCACATCAACCGGCACATTCCACTTGGGATGCATTCTGTCTGTCTGTGAAGTATGTGGGTCATCGTGTCTTCAGCTGTACAATAGCTTTGGTTTGTTATGATTTGAATATACAGCCCGCAGACCCATTTCATTCTAATGGAGAGGGGTAATCTGGGTCTGTGCATGAGTATGAGTGATGAGTGTAATTAAAGGAGAGAAAATGTTTGATGGGAAAGGAAGAGTGGGAGAAAGAGAATGAGAGACACTGTGTGATGAAGGAGAGACCTGAGAACAAACAGAACCTAAAAGCACTGTAACTGCATGTCTGTAGGTGTTAGGACTGCTCTCATATCTCTGCCCTGATCAGGCCTACAGCATTAATCACCTCCTCTCATTAGCTGTGTTTATGCACACACACCACTGCAAAATATTGTAAATCAGCGTAGTTGCTTTCCATTAAAATACCACATTTATCACCAGCACTTTTATTTGATCACTTAAATATACACTTGCCATGAATGCAAACCACCAGTAATGAAGCCTTAATTTACCTGCTACCAACTTTAGATTAATTGCTTCTATTCCCACAAGAGCACTTTGTGTCAAAATGATTGTGGGGGGATATACATGCATTGAAATTCCCTCAGAATTGAGCAAAAACGGATAATGCAACCCACAACTTCCAGCTCTAATGCAGCATTTCAGTGTTTTGAAAGGTGTCCTGCAACAGTATATTAAGATCTGTAGATCCAAGTCCGCCCCCAGCCTGTTACTAACCATAGAGCTATGTGTTACAAGCTATAATTCTCATGTGTCTTTGGTTAGCACTCGCTATCTAGCTGTCTGACAGCTCCAGGCCCAGCTGTTATATATTGTGGCCCGTAGGCTCTGGTCATTACGTGTGAAGGTATAATTATTATCATTATTGTAGAGTTTTTTTTTTAACCTTCCACTGCTCTGAGCGACTTTACTGATGAAGCGCCTGTCAAGTTCCCAAAAGGAAGTGATGTCATTTTGCCTGGCTGCACACCAGCAAACTTTGAGGAGAAAGGTGTGTCTCGTCAGAAGTGGTGTGTGTGTGTGCTTATGTGTATTGGATAACCTACGGCAAGGGAGGATGAAGCTTTTGAGAAAGATGTGTGATAATGTTTGTTCTTAGGAAGCCAATTATGTGACTGTTCTTCATGGGAAGTGTGTGAATTTTGGGGTCATCTGGTGAAGAATTCCCAGATGTGCCATTACATTTTCACTTTCTCAGGAAAGCTGTGAATGTCTCCCACACTTCATCATCATATTTAGCAGCGACTGGTCAGGATAGCATTGTGTGTGTGTGTGTGTGTGGTGTGTGTAGGTAATTGTTGTGTTACCGTCTGTTCACAAGGCACTCAGCTTTGCACTATAGGTCAGTCAACTCAGCATGAGCTAAAGTGTTAGCATACAGCCTACTGTCTCATGGAGCATGGAGTCTATTGTCTGTCTATGTGGTGTTTTCAAAATGTATAAACAGTGTACTGTCTCTCCAATCGTGCTCTAAAGTGTTAGCATGGAGTCTTTAGCGAGGAGTCTCCTCTGAGAAGCTCAACTTTATGCAAATGGTCTCGGACGCAATTTGAGCAACAAAAACCATGACACAATGACAGTGAACATACTTTTTATGATGGCAGCATTTTCTGTGCTGACACTTGACACAGAATTAGCAGAATGCTAAAGGGAAATGCTACAAGGTAGTCTACCTGATATGGATTTGATTTGCCGAAGCTGGAGGCTTTTGTTTTGCACTGCGTCAAAAGATGAGATCAACTCATCTGCCCTGTGTGTTTTTGCCAGAGCCCTCTCTGGAGCAGTTGTCTCAAAGAAATGAATGAGAAGGCTGTGTCTTGTGGCGTAGTGCTATTCTCAGTCATACCACCCCAAATCAACAACTTCTGCCAAAGTTCCACTAATCGATGCTTGCAGTGGGTGAATGTAACTAACAATTATACTTTTACTTTACAATTCAGAGAGAAATATTATAATTTTTACTGCACCATATTTATTTTACAGCTTTAGTTACTAGAACTTTGCAGACTACAATTTTATGTACAAAACATGATAACAATGCATCATGTTTTACATCTTCATCATGTATGTAAAATATATCAAACCCAACAGTATATAAAATAGTTCAAATAAGTTCCACTTCGACCAGATGCTAATTACACAGTGTACTTACTTTTACTTGTAATTGAGTGTTTCCGTAGCCTGGTATTGCTACGTTTACTTTGTCAAGTTCTACAGAGACTAAAAATAAATCAAAGGTTGCTGGTTACTGTAATTTGTGCTGTGCATTCTCACTCAGGAGTAATGAAAAGTGAGTACAGCAGCAGGTGGCAACTGGAAACTTGTACAGTTTTCCAAGTTTTACATGCACTGAACACAGTGCTGAGCCTGAGGAGCCAGATGCACTTAAGAAGTGGAGTGTCCACAAGTGTGTGCGTCGAGGACAAGGGTGTGTAAGGCCAGTTGGCTGTCTTCCCTGCTGCACCTCCTTAACCTAATTAAACATCCCTCCAACAGCCTGGCTTGTTTGCCAACTCCAATCACACACACATACGTACACACACAGACACAGTCTTCCTGGAAATTACAATGTATTTAAAGGATTTGCAGCACTCTGCTCTTCATCTACTGCCACTTGGGTCAGTTACGCAACATGTTGTATGAATCAGTGTGGGTGTGAATGTAAAGGTGCACATCACCGTACTCATTCCCTTGTTTTATATGCAGGAAATTTGTACTTAGATCTTTGCAACAAAATATTGCAGTGTCCTATAACTTCCAGGAAACTTGGACTTGAAAGGCCTTCCCTTCTGCAACTTCCTAAATCTTCCCAGCAAGGTTTAAGGCTTTCATTTATCAAACTGCAATGGGAGTATTATCATCCCAGCTAGACATTTAGTTTGTGTCCCTGCCTCCACCCCTCTCCCGTCCCAGGGTTCTGGGCTAGAGGGGCCTTGTGAACAACCACATCCTCTATAAGGCGCCTGCCCATCCAGATATATGTCACAAATAATCTGGGGAGTGCTAGGAGTGTGTCTGATTTATGTGTGCGCAGAGCCCTCTGGAAGAGGAAGAGTGTGTGACCTGATGGAGGGCCAGGATCCCTAAAAGGGTCCTTCCTAAATTTCTGAGCCAAGCAGTATTCTTGGCTTGACTGACCTGAACTCATCACAGAAAGAGAGAGGAGAGATTTTATATGTTAATACCAATGTGTATTTGTCTTGCTTTCAGGCTTGTCTCTCTGACTGTTTCTCTGTCTTTTCCCATGAACAGTTTGCACGTGCAAATAAACACACACACACACACACACACACACACACACACACACACACACACAGTTTAAAATCTCACGATTTGACCATTCTTTAAACATCTGCTTCTGCTACAACAGACACTGACATAAACACACACATGCGCTTCCCTCTGGTCTCCATGACTTGTGTATTTGCTGCTTTGTTGCTACGATAAACACTATAATCTTCATTTTGGCATGAGCCAGGTGCGTTTCATCAATCCTCCAAATACTTAATATGGAATCAATGACTTATAATGCGTCCATTGTGTCCATTTTTGCGCACTGCGTAACAATCACAGTATGAGTCACATGCAGATGGTATAATTACCAGAATCATGACCTTTGATAAAGGAAGCAGACTCTCTGATCCTGTGCCAGTGTGATTGTGTACGCTACCTGCTTGGCCAGCTTAATGTCACCGGGACTGGAAAAGGAGGGAAGGCAGCCTGAGTAGTGTGTTGGTGTATTTAGTTTGTGTGTGAGAGAATGTGTACATGTGTATTTGCTTGTGTTTATCTAAGCAAATATTTTATGAGTTTTTATGAATGAACGCAATGAATCTGTTTTTCCTCTGATGTTTATATGTGTTTTTTGTGTATTAAAAATGACATCATAACTAGGAGGGGGTCAAACTCGTCTATTAGGTCTTATATCACATATCTATCTATTTGTTCTGCAGATTGCTTTCAGTATCCCTGTGGCTGCTGAGCGATTGTTAGCAAACATTACAGTTTCACAGACTGACAGAATTAGGCTCTGATTGGCCAACATGGCTTAACGGCTAGGGTCATATCGCTGACTGGTGGTTTGGCATGCTCTTGACAGCGCTTGATCGCGTGTTTTTGCGTTTTCATGTAGACAGAGATTTCTTTTAAACAAAGGAGGAAAAACTCGGGTTATAAAAATACCCATGTCCGTGTGGACTAGACCTCAGTGTATGTAACTGAATGCATGCTAAATGCAAAAATACAGGCACTGACCCATATTCCTCCCTCTCTCTGTCTTATGTGTTCTGCACATGCCTATATCAGCATAACACATAGGCAGACAGGGCACATGCGTATGTAGGTGTGTGTGTGTGTGTGTGTGTGTGTGTGTGTGTGTGTGCATTAGTCCTGGGTGTTGTGTGGATCTGTCGGCGCCCAGCCTATCGCTCCCTGTGGGCACATGAAGGGCGGTATGGTGGCTGGGGGCTGGGAGCTGCTGACATGACCGCCCAGTTCAAAGAGATAGAGCAAGAGATGCAGGGGGCGAACGAACAGAGCAGCTTTTATATTCACCTTGGCCGAGCCTGGGAAAACTCTGGATTCCCCCCGTGTTCGCCTGTGGTTACAGGCAGGGAAGCAAGTGGACTTACAGGTGCGGCACAGTGCTGCTCAGGCTCTGTGCTACGCCATAATCTGTCATCTGTTGAAAAATCTCAACAATATCCCATGTATTTCACTGAGAGCTAAGGGCTGGTGGAAAGCACGGAGTGTAGTGTAGTGTGGTGTGTGACAATGCCACACGCCGGCCAGTCTAAAAAGTATAAAAGGTTATCTTGATCTTTCCATCAGTTGCTAATGATGCTGTTCCTTTTTGTGAGAGGCTGAAAATCAAGTCTTCTGACCTCTATCCATGCCAATTGGGTGCATGTTCTGTTTATTGGTGTACTTTCCGTATTTGCAAATTAAAAATGAATGTCATTTTCTCTGGTTTCCATTAACAGACTATTAGTAGTAACAGTAATTACAGGTAAAGAAAAACATTATTTTTAACTCCAGGGACCAGGGAGTTTTATTTTTCTTATCAATTAAAAAGTCCTCAAGCAGTCAGTAGTAGCTTGAAATTACTATAAATTCTCTGACAGCCTTTATCAACCTCACTCAAATGCAGAGAGAACCAAGGTCTTTAATTACAGTACAGTAATAATTTCCCCTGATTTATAAGAACATTTTTCCTGTTTTCTGATCTGTGTCAGTTTTAATTTGGTGTTGAGGGGGATTGCAGATGCAAACTGAACTCTTGCTCCATGTTTACCCGTTGTCTTGATAAATTCAGTATAATTTACATTTCCTCTGCAGTGATTCCATCAGTACAATGACAGAGTCATGTCATTTTCACTAGTGATGGGAATTACGGCTCTTTGTAGGGAGCCAGACCTTGTGGCTCTGTTCCTTTCCGAGAGCCTCTTTGGCCTCCCAAACAGCTCTTCATTTCTGCAGGTCACTGCCTGAGTTATTTTCTTATTCGTTGCAAGCTTCTTCATCTGCAATACATTGGAATATTTCGTAATAGTGATAATTAAAAAGTGTGATATGTCAGCTCCCGTCATTCACTAAAAAGAGCCGAATCATACAGCCAGCTCATTTGCGACCAATGCATTTACTAATACTCACCACTCTGCTGTTCTTACTTTTAAAACAGAATTACTCATTCAGTAATTCTTTCAATATGCTTCCATTTTTTTTGCACAGTTAAGTTACTGTTATTGAAACTTCATGTACTGATGTTTAACATTGAAAAACCTTCCAGTGTCTCAAAAGGCATGATCCCTCCCATTCCTAGCAGGCTTTTAATTTGCAACATGTAGGCTACAGGAAGAGTTCTGTTTATGGTAACTTAGGAACAGTTGAAATACAGCAAAGGTGAGGTTTCTGTTGGACACACAAATTATCTGTACTCTAATATTAAAATTTGTTTATAATAAATTCACCCTTTTTTCATTTTGACATATGCTGTACTTTATATCAGTGGCTCTCAAACTAAACTGACACAAATGAAATGTTTTATTACAGAAAGTATATGAAATATATTCCAGGGGTCCTTCAGGAGGTTCCAGGGGGTCCCCAGAAAAAAGTTCCACCCATAAGAAACATAGTGACTGAACACATAACTATTTTGGTCATAGATTTCATGCACTTTCAGGAATAAAACATCTAAAAGCCAATCTCCAATCAGATGGGCAATCCTGGGACAAAATCTTGTCAAATGGGGGGTCTAATTTGTGTCAGTTTAGGGGTCCTTGATGTGAAAAAGTTTGAGAACCACTGATATATTCTTTCACTGTGCTCCTTATGGGTGGAATTATAGTGAAAATAAATGATTCCCCTTTTCGCTGGGGACCCCCTCAAGCACCCCTGGTGGTCCCCTGACCTCACTTTGAGAACCACTGCTGTATATAATATGTGTATGGTTAATATACATTTATTTATATATTCATTGTTTTGTATTTAAATGCTGTACATTTTAATATTATGTAGAGCCATAGAATGCAAACACATGCTACTCATGCCAAGTCCTACCCATTTTACCCCTCACTATGGTCTCTTTTCATCATCATCCTCATCTTTCTGTGCTCCCTGTGGCTCCATGTAGCACCATTCTTCTCTGCCCTATAAACAGGTTGGCTATCACCTCCCAAACTCCACGCTTAGAGCTTATAACCTGCAGTCCATGCGCTCACACCTGGCTGTAGATACTGTTATACTTGTTTCTCTGCCATCCTGCCCTGCCCCAAAGCTGCAGAACAACCCCCCCCACACCCCCCCAGCAGCCACACACAAATTAGCCTCCAGGATCTTTATTTTTCTTATATTTTTAAACTCTAACGTACTTTTTTCTGACACCTTCCTTAGGGCTGACTAAGATAACACTTGTTGCTGGAGCGGGCTTACGTGTACATTGGCAAGGCCAGGCAGGTGTCACTCAGCAGGCCCTTGCTGTTATATTAATAGTGTTTTATGTATCGCCGCAGACGGCTATGAATGTGGCTATTCAGCTTAAGTTGCAAGGAAGGGTTGGAGAGTAAAGCGAAGGAAGCTGTGTGTGTGTGTGTGTTTTGTAGGACTGGCAAAGGTAGGCTGGTATGCTGCGCCAGTTTCTGATTTGAGTAGTAATCGGGTGTGGGGGTGTGTGTGTGGGGGGGGGGGGTTAGTTGTTAGTGCATGTGTGAAGGGAGGGGAAAGGCTGACATCAGTCCTTCCAGTGCTGAGGGGGTTGTTGCTGTTGCCATTCTCAGCCTGGAAGAACTGGAGCTACAGCAAACATTTCTATGGAACTTCACATCACAGGGGCTCTGTCATTTCCTACTGTAGACACACACACCCACAGATAAACACACTAAGGGAGACTCAAACGCACACATGGTGAAATACAGTCACACAGACTGGCATACACATTCTCACACATACGTAAGCATGAAAAAACCAACACACTTCACACAATCACACACACACACACACACACACACCAGCAGATAATTTCCAGTTTAATTACAGAGCAAAGGGCTGACACTGCCGCATTATCACTCCTGGTGAAACGGGCAATTATGGCTCAACATTAGCTGTAAATCTGCCCATATTAATAAGGTAAAGCTGGGCTGGGGGTGCAGGGGTTACAGCTCAGTGTGTGCGTGTGTGTGTGTGTGCATGTGTACAGCACGAGTAGGCACTTGCTTGCACATGTTGCCCAGACTCGGGGCTTAAACACATTAGGCTGCATGCAAAGAACATGCTTTCAGGGGAAATTTATGATGCCTGACAGCGCAGTGCGGGCGAAGCAGTCATTTTCACTGAATGGAGTTTAAAGGTGCAATCTGGCATTTATTTGACCATCCACACTCCCATGTGCATTTAAAGGTTTTGGACTTAGTAGCTGATGGGAAGTAAGCCTTCTTTAAAACTTTGTTAAGCCATAGTAACTCGATACAAATGTTTGACATATGAACCAACCTTTGATGCACTTTATCAATCTTATTTGGCCTTGTAAGAATGGAAGTACATTTAAAAGTTACAAAGTTGAAACAAACACTGTAACCGAAGTAGCTGACAATGATTCAGTGGGGAAATCATATGCTAATTTTATGTTGTGCTAGGCAATTTATTTCAGAAGCTTATCAAGGTCGTTATCAAGGTGATGGATACTGCTTGGTTTGTTAGTGCTCCTGGCTGTTGTAGAGACGTTATGTTCACCGGAGTGAAGTGAGGCCAAGGTTGAACAACCTATGACCGTTGGTGACTTCCGCGCACAGTGCGCAGAAGTCACCAACTTTCTGCAGAGTCAATAGCTACAGACCTCCAAACATCATGTGACCTTCGGATTAGCTCAAACGCAGTGCGTAGAGAACTTCATGGAATAGGTTTCCATGGCCGAGCAGCTGCATCCAAGCCTTACATCACCAGGTGCAATGCAAAGCGTTGGATGCAGTGGTGTAAAGCACACCGCCACTGGACTCTATAGCAGAGGAGACGTGTTCTCTGGAGTGACGAATCACGCTTCTCTGTCTGGCAATCCGATGGACGAGTCTGGGTTTGGCACTTGCCAGGAGAACGGTACTTGCCTGACTGCATTGCGCCAAGTGTAAAGTTTGGTGGCGGGGGGATTATGTTGTGGGGTTGTTCTTGATGGCTTGGGCTTTGTCCCTTAGTTCCAGGAAATGAACTGTTGTTTTGGACAATTTCATGCTCCCAACTTTGTGGAAACAGTTTGGGAATGCCCCCGTCCTGGTCCAACAGGACTGTGCACCAGTGCACAAAGCAAGGTCCATAAAGACATGGGTGAGCGAGTTTGGTGTGGGGAACTTGACTGGCCTGCACAGTGTCCTGACCTCAACCTAACAGAACACCTTTGGGATGAATTAGGGCCAAGACTGCGCGCCAGGCCTTGTCGTCCAACATCTGTACCTGACCTCACAAATGGTCAAAAATTCCCATGAACATACTCCTAAACTTTGTGGACAGCCTTCCAGGAAGAGTTGAAGCTGTTATTGCTGCAAAGGGTGGGCCAACTCCACATTAAATCCAACATATTAAGAATGGGATGTCACTAACCTTCATGTGCATGTAAAGACACGCGAACCAAAACTTATGGTAATATAGTGTAGCTAGTGAAGCTACAAGCTACTCTTCACTGGAAGTAGGTAACTACAGCAACACACTTATGTTAAAAGTAACAGGCTACGCAACAAACTATACATGAGATCTAATCTAATACACTGAAGCCATTTTACATCAAGAAACATCTACTGTAATACAATAAATAAATGCACTCATTATTTTGTTAGTTCTTTTTGGTTGCTTTCAGTCAACCTATCCCACTGCTCAGAGGAAAAAAGCTTGCTACTTATGGGATTATTTTCCTATTTTTATTCAAGAGCATGGTCTTTCAATTTGCAAGCATGACTTATTGATGTCACGTTCAGATTTTTAATGCTTTCCCTCAAAGCCCTGCCCCCGCACTCAAACATCCCCTGCTTGCGCTTTGATATGCTCTGCTTCTGCTCAAACTGTGTGCTTGAACTCAGATATGTTGCCTCCAGCTTCATCCCTTCTCCCCGTGCTCAGGCTGTTTCTCGTAAAACGTTTTCTCTCAGATAAAAAATCTGAGAGCAATAACCCTGTCAAAATCCCTCAACCGATACAATGCCAGGTGTAGTGTTGACCAATGAAATGATCCCCGCCTCGTGCCCCCCAGAGGAACGCAAAATTCAAGAAGACACAAATGAGCTACTTTTAATACTAAGGGGAGACCAAAGGCTTTTTTCTCCTACTTCTCAAATTCAACTTAGGAGAAACAACCATATACAATCTCATTTATGTCTTACTCTGATCAAGAGATCTCTAAATAATCTTAAATATGTGTAATTAGGACTCCTAAAAGTGGACCAGAAAAAAAGCTCCAATATATGTCTCAGTTTTGTTTTACTGACCACACTTAGGGGTGGACAATAGTTTACTTCTGTAAATGTTGAGGTACTTGCATTTGAGTATTTTCATTTTAGGGGGCTTTTATACTCCCCTACATTTCAAATCCTGTGTTCTACATATTGCTGTTTATCTGATCCCTGTAGTTAAGTTACTAAGGCCCCATCCACACTACTGCGTTCTTGTTTAGAAACTTTTTCTACATTGCACCTCCCATCGAGACTAAAACGGCAAAAACGAAGACCTTAGACGGAGAAGTTAGAAAACACTGCCGACCCCGTTTTAAAACTCTCTCTCTAACCAAGTCATATACAATGTGCAATTTTACTATTGAAACTTAAGTACCTTCACTATGGAATACTTAAATGCCTTTACTTGAGTATAAGTTTTAGGACTTTTATGGCGAATATGGTATTTGTACTTTTCTTAAGTAAAGGAACATTGTATTATATGTAAAGACAATCATTAATTGTATATGTGGCTGGATGGTTCAGTGGCAGAGTTGTTGCTCTTAGAATGGATGATCCCACATTCAAATCCTGCTCAAGACATCTCTTTCTCTTCTCCTAAGGACAAAAAACTGGCCATTAATGAGATAGCAAGGTATCTCCCTCAAGTCTCAATTATGACTCCTCCTACGAAATGCATATGAGAAACAGGTTGGACAACACAGAAACTAAACGATATTAGCGCTCCCCCTTGTGAGTATTGGGAAGGTGGTGAAAAAGTTAGTTTTGAGCCCTAAACTTCCTCAGTCACCACCTTCTTTTCTAAATGTTAACATGTTTCTCCAATCCTAAATGACAGCAAATCTATTCTAAAACATTACTGGTTTGCATTAATATATATTTTTATACTGTAGAGCATAATCCAGTTGAATAACGTCACTTCTAATATACTGTATATATCAGCCATCAGCCACCCTGCTCTATAAATATTGACATTGGCCATTAAAAAACCCACATTGCGTTTACTAAGACGTATAACAAACATTCCGGCAACGAGGCAGGGATCATTTAATAGGTCAGCACTACCTGGCAACACCTGGCATTCTATGTGTTAGGGGATTTTACCAGATTTACTGCACAAAAAATCAGAGAGCAGAGCAGAAATCTAACAGAAAATGTGTCACGAGCGCACAGAAACAGCCTGAGCACGAGGAGGAAGGGAGGAAGCTGGAGGCACGAAATCTGTGATGGTTTTTGAGGGAAAGCATTACAACATCTGAATGTGAAATCAAAAAACCATGCTCTCAACTTGAAAGACTCTTGTATAAAGAAGAGAAAATAATCCCACAGCTACTGGACAAGTCACGTGTATATGAAACTAGCTACATATCCAATGAAGGTTAAAGTCAAGGGCAACTGGACTTGGTTGAAGACGGTGGAAAACGTTTGTCCCACATCCGAAGGACTTCTTCACTTCTGACTGACTGGCAGGGAAACTCACCCGTGGCCATTCCACTAGATTGCAATCTAGTGTATGCGGTCCAATGCAGTGAGGAATGCACAGAACTGTATATTGGGGAGACTAAACAACCACTACACAAACGCATGGCTCAACACAGAAGGGCCAACTCCTCAGGTCAAGACTCTGCAGTCTACTTACATCTGAAGGACAGAGGACACTCGTTTGAGGACCACCAGGTGCACATTTTAGACAGAGAAGATGGATGGTTTGAAAGAGGTGTCATGGAAGCATCTACACCAGGGTCGAGAGGCCGTCATTGAACAGGGGAGGGGGTCTACGCCACCACTTATCCCCCACTTACAATGCTGTCCTTTCATCACTTCCCAGGAAACTCAACAAACGTAACCTATTGGCCTCAGGTGAAGATACCAACGATGGTCGTTCAGTCTTGGCCACGGGTAGTCCTAACAACGATAACGACTGTCGTTACAACAACCAGGAACACGGTATCGATGACCCGGGCCAACGACCCCACTGAGGTTAAATAGCTGAGTTTCCCTGCCAGTCAGTCAGAATCCAAGTCCAGTTGCCCTTGACTTTAACCTTCGTTGGATAACTATGACCTGCATGACTGAGAATCTTCACAGACAACTAGCTACATAAAGTAGCCGGAAAAAGCAGTTAGTAGTGCCACTGCATGTAGTGTCAACTACTGCCCAACACTGCACAGCATTGTCACATTTGACTTGTGCATAGAAGTTGTAAAATAAGTGGTTAAAGTCACAAAAAGTAAAAGGTTATGCTGATGATGTTCAAACCTTTTTTTCCATTTCTGACTGTGTATTAGTTAAATCAAATGCAATGAAAACATTTCCTCTTCCTTTCCATTTCAGTTTGGAATGAAAACATGGACCCCTTCTCAGTCTCCCTGTGTGTGTATATACTCAGTGCCCAGGGTGGAGATTAGGTCTGGTATTAATGGGATGTCCCTTGCTGCATGTCTCCCCTCCCCTTCCTCACATTCCACTGTCCCAAATATACACTCACATACACGGCCTTATGTGACCCCTCTCCACCCTGCCCTACTTGAACATACACTTGCACACACAGTCACACACGCATTCCCCGTTGGCAGTGCTTCACTCCCTCTCTCCCTCACTCCCTCACTCACTACTTCCCTCACCCTCCTGGGCCTTTGGACATCAGAGCAGGCCTCACCAATCCCCCTTTAGCAAGCATCCAGACCTGTTAAACCAACAGACGGCCAGGTCTATTGTCCCACAGCTTGATCTGGAGTGTGTGTGTTGGTTTGGCCCGGACGGTAGGTTAGGATAAGGTTTGGACAGCGTTGGATCCCCTCTAATCCCAGAAAAGCAGAAGTAAATCCGAGTCCAGGACCTCCGGTACACCCTCCTTCACCTGCACACACACACACACACACACACACACACACACTCAAATGTGCGCACAAACACAAAGTGTTATGATTGCCATAGTGGACCACATAAGATTAACAATGTTGTCTTTCATTACCTAATATCTGCGTTCATTCATCTGTACATTCATAACACATCTGGCTCTAGAAGCTTTGTGACTTTGTGAATAGTCAGTAAGCTTGATAGCTCTATCACTACCAGATTAGCTTGTTCAAAAGATGTATTTGTAGCAGTGACTCTTACCTCTCAACAGCCTGCAAACATTTCCTCCCTTGTAGAGTAGTTTATACACAAACACGAACAGAGGAGTATAAATAAAAGTGGATGGATTTTCTTTGCTCAGCTGGCAAATCCATTGATTGCTGTGTTTCAGTGGGAGTGAACTGCCACAAAAATGTTTTTGAATGCTAGCATGGCCTTGCATAATAGTAATTTCTCAAATGGATAGTGAAAACTCAATAAACATTTGAACACATATCTTAACCCTAGCCTGAACTTTACCCATACCATAACCTAAACCTAATTCTATTATTAACCATAAAGCCAGGCCCAATTATAAGGCACATTACTCAGTACAGTAAGACAGCATTACCCCAACATTTGAAAAGATGTGGCTAACCATTCTCAGAGGGAAAAAAAGAGTAGATTTCCACTATGTGTCATTCCTTCTGTAATCATCATACCTTTAATTTCCCACACTTTCAGTTTTGAACCCCTTTCAGACTTCCTGTTGCCATACATAATACATGATGCACATTCAAATGCCTGTACATTCAAAACAAGCCTTTCTATTCCCCCTGCCTCTTCTGAACATCCAGCTCCTGAACACTCCTCTGTGACTGTTTCAGAGGAAAGAGTTAAGCCGTGGGGTGTAAGTGTAATGCACACTGCCCCTGCGAATTGACTTTAAACGGGGGAAAGAAAGTCAGAACACGGCAAATGGTTTTGATTTATGGGAGCAGAACCACATTTGATATTCATTTCCGCAGCTGTGGCCAGCTAAAAAAACAGCCACACTGACAATGGTGCAGTGTAGCCTTCCAGTGTGTGTGCGCGTGTGTCTCAGAGCCTGCGTGCGTCAGTCCTATTTTAGAATTGTTTTGGGGCTCTTTCAGTCAAATTTGCTGCAGATGTTTCTGATTCGCCAAACACATATAATAAGTAATTATTGAAAACACCTTTCGGTTGCCCAGGGTTGTGTGGTGCTTCGTTTTGTGTAATCGAAGCTGTGTTTTTTTTCAGAGAGGCGAAGGATCCAAGAGTTTATTGAAAGCCAGCAAAACAGCCCTGCAGTCTGTTTCCTGAGAGAAGAAGGGAGAAAAGGGCGCTTAAAGAAATATTCCCCCTCCCGCTTCAGTGAAAAGACAGAAAGAAAGACAAAAGGGAGGGTCTGGAGATGGAGAGATGAAGAGGGAAGGATCAGCAGCAATCATAGCCAGTCAGGTGGAAAGAGATGAGAAGATTTGGTGGTTAGAGATAGAGGAAGGAAGAGATTGCTCATTGTTAGGGTAATTAACTAACTGACTCCAACTAACTCCAACTAAGACTATAATGTGGCATGTAAACTGTAATATTTGATTAAGAATAATGAGCCAAATTAAGTAAATCAAGTATGAGAATAGACATAAAGAATTCTTACATTTTGAATATTTTTTTTCAGAATTTCTTCAGCATCAGGAGGATAAATCTACTGTTGGCAAGCACGCAAACATGTGTTACTAAAACTCTCCATTCAGGGAACACCCAGTGGAATATGAAAAGTAAACTGAAACATTCATGAAATGTACGAACCAGACTGAGGCCCCATCCACACTACTCCATTTTTGTTTAAAAACCGAGTTTTAAAATGAATACGATCTCCGTCCACACCAGCGTTTTAGGTGCGTATCAGAGTTGATCTCCGTCTATACTAAAACAACTAAAAACCCACATCTACTGAGCGTGTGCGTGCCGGTGTAAACATGAAGCAGATGGTCTATTCTGTAGTTACTGAAGATTTGGCGAAAGAATAAAGTAATGCAGACAAAGAATCACACCAGATTTTATTTTACATGGTCCAATTATGAGCTGGGACTGTTACTGAATGTAACACGGGAGTGTGGCGGCGGAAAACCGACTGGGAGTCATCGCAAAGTAAACGGCGACAGAAGTGTTATGTGCACGGTACAAAATATTTTATTAAAAATACCCTGTCAAAAACTCACTGTCATCAGCATTGTATTTCTGCTTTGCATGACTTATAAGACCCAATCAGAGAGCTAAACGTGAGCGTCTGAGTCATCGCTTCTAAAGTCCTCTGTTTTTGCCCGTCTGCACTAAAACCAGAGTTTTAAACCAAAAAACAGGGTCGACAGCGTTTTGAACTTTAAAATGCAGTAGTGTGGATGGGGCCTGAGATATGAATTACAGTTGAAATTCAAAACATATGGAAAGTGTAATAACCCTCACAAAGGGTTAAAAAATTGCTCACAAATGGGAAATACATCCATCTTGACAGTGCTGTTCCTTTGATGAACCAGAGAGAAATGGAGAAAGCGATTGTAGATTATTAGCCATGTTGCATCATCCAGTTTTATTTAACCTCCTCTGTCAGAACGTAAAATCATCCACAAAAGAGGAATTTATTTGCAGACAATCATAAGACAGAGATCGATGGTACAAATACGTATTTTGAATAAACCATGTTAACTTATTGTCTCGTTAGCGACTAAGCTAACAAGCTTACTAACCTAAAAGCATGCTGACACACAGCAAGTTTGCTGGTTTGGAGAACTTCTTTTCCCTCTTCTGTATTTAATGAAATGATAAACATACCTGAGAACAACATGCCAGCCAGGGTGGGTAAGAGAAAGAAAAACAACAAAGAAAATAGAAAACTTTGAGCTTTCTTACTTAGCAAGCTTTTTGCCTGTCTTTTTTGCCTTACTTACCTTTCTTACTTACAAGCAAACATGACAAAGTCAATGTGTATGTGGAATTTTGGTATAAGTTGATTGTCCTAGTCATGTCTTCACTGTACAATGCTCTGTGCGCCTCCCCAGTGGAGCTGCATTTACTTGTCGCTGGGTAAAGTCTCTATGACTTTAGAACTGTGTTTGCACAAGCTTGCATAGCAACAAATTGGTGTCTGCGATTCTGTGTGGGAGTCTGAGAGCTTGTTCTTTATGTGGGTGTTTGTGTTCCGCGTGTGTGCATGTCATTTAGAGAGAGAGAGATTGAAGAGAGAAAAAAAAGGGAGAGAAAGAGATTGGAGACAGGATGGGGGATGACGGGCTGGATCTGATTACGGGTTGGAATGGCTGGGAGGGTTTGCGGTGCAGTGCTTTCTCAATAGTACATTCCTGTGTGCAAGCTGGGGCAGGATCCACAGCTACAGACTGGCCTCTGCCAGAGGGATTGAGCAAAAAGCACGTTGTCAGAACAAGCAGCAGGTCAGGACTCATTTTTAGTAGGCCCCTGGTAGCAAGATAGAAGATGAGTTATTCACACACCCTGCACCCACCTCCATGGGACTGAAACAAGCTTTAACGGGCCTCCTGATCTGCAGCTCGGAGGTCTAAGGTTGGAACGGAGGTTTATTGTTTCTGGACACTAGGTGAATTTTCAATTCGCATGCCCTCTGAAACTGTCAACATAGAGTGGAGTGACCTTTAAAGAAGGAAGCCGACTTTTTCAGAGGCCCAGGGGTTTGTGTGGGCCAAGGTTTTGTGTGTGTGTGTGTGTGTGTGTGCGCGCATTCCAGTGTGCCAACAGGAAACGTCTGACAACTGTACAAATCAGCGCTTTTAAAAGTCAACAGCTGTATGCCAGCGTGACCCCGCAGTACTGGAAAAATCAAAGACTCACCTGCTCTTTTGGGTAAAATGTTAAATGTCGCCAATGGGTGCTTGGCGTCCCTTCCCTCCCTTCTACATAAAGTTAACAGATCAGAGCTTTACCTGTTTTTTATTCCCACTGGGAATGAGCCAAACGTCTATCTTTATATTTAGCTGTCTGTTTCGTCAGGTAACTGTCTGACTTGCTGTTTGCACTTGTCAGTAAACGACACTGTTTCCCTTCCTGTCTGTCCAGATTCTGCGCTCTCTCTCTCTCTCTCTCTCTCTCTCTCCTTTCACACACACACACACACACACACACCAAAGCACTCCCTCTGTGTCAAGTTCAGGCCAAGGTTCTGACACGAGTCAGTGAACAACACAGAGGTTCCCATGCTGAAAGCTGATAAGAAGGAGGCTTTCCTCCCACTGCCAACTCCTCTCTCCTCCCATGCAATGCTAGGCTGTGTGTGATTTAATGTGCGCGTGTGTGTGTACATGAGCAGATGTGAATGGTTAGGGGTGAGGGTGAGGCAGGCCTTCGCCCAGGCCTTTGTTTCCCTCTCCCTCTCCTGCTGCCATCGCTGCTGACGGTAAACACCTCCACCAGCTCACAAAAGACCCCCCCCTGCCCTTTAGTTTGATTTACTACACCAAGGAAATAACATTAACTTGTCCATGCCCACCACCCCCCACCCGCTCGCTCTTTGTTCACAGGTTTGTTTACTATTCACTGTATGGAAAATCCTTCAGGAATGTGGAGGAAGTGGGTGTTTCCTCCCGTAGCTTGAGTTTTAATGGGGTTGGGTGGAGGGGAACAAGAAACAGGAGGATGGGAGTGACTGTTCCAATATCCCACAATGCCTCAGGTGGTCAGGTAAGCAGAGTGTGTGTGTGTGGAGTTGGCTTCAAGTTACCCGAGGTAGCCAATTTTTCATCATTCCTTAGGCTACATTAATTAGTTAAGCTTTATTTTGCTGTTTCCAAGGTAAAAAATTTAATTTTCAATTACAACTTAAAGGCAAACAAGGAAGAGGAGGCTTAAAGTGGAAAGACATTTTTTTTTTTTTTTACAATCACAACTACGGTTGAGTGGGTACTTGGTTGAAATGAGTATCCAGTACAGATAATGTACTTTTTACGAGTGATTAAAATGTGTCAGTATCTATTTTCTAATAAACTATAAATATAGGAACCTTTTAAAAAAATAAAACAGTTCTTTAACTATTGTAATCAAAAACTAAGGCTGTTTGTTAAATATGTCTATGAAGATTCTCAGTAATCCAGGTCATACTGGACAGTTGCCCTTGACTTTAACCTTCGTTGGATGTTTGTTAAATAGTTTTCCAATCAATATAACATTTTCAGCCCAAACCAACTTCAGGCTTAAATAACTAACTGTTAGTCCCGCCCATGACTGGGTTAAGCTCCGCCCGTTACAGGTTTAATTGATAAATGCCCTGAATTAACAAATCAAGTAAACTTTAACGGTTTATTAAGGGATTAAGAGGTAACTTCTCAATTAACAATAAATGTCTCCCTAAAAGCATACCTTAACATAACATAATATCTTACAATCCATTAACTTATCAGTTCATTATTTTCCCGCTAGATTCATTAAAATCAAATAATTATTAAAGTGGTCAATCCTTAGTATTTTCAGGTGAAATGTCAGTTTAGAAAGCAGCGCATTCCCTCTTTAATTGTTCTTTACATCACTGTCAGTTTGTCATGCCAGTACTTTACTGTTGTTGTTGTGTGACAGTTGCTGTGGTGACCTCTGACCCTAACTGCTACCAGTAAAAAACACCTCTTTGAGTACACACACACACACACACACACACACACACACACACACACACACACACACACCTGTGGGCACCTGCAGCCATCCTCCCTGAACTCTGACCTCAAGAGCTGCAGTAACTGCTTATAAAGCTCAAAACCTGTGTGCCAAGCTGTTTATGTAAGGACAATCCTGAAGAGGAAACATGACGACAGTAACAGTGAGTGTAATAATTATTCTCTATTCGTTCCTGGCACCTCTGCAGGAAATATATTTACTGTAAGATGTGTTTGCAAATACTGTGGGTCACAACCTTTCTATTGTAAGCAATACTTAAGCAGATGACCCCCTCACCCCCCCTCCCCCTTTTGCACACACACACACACACACACACACACACACACACACACACACACACACACACACGCACACAGCATGGCCCTGTGAAAAGGGGCTGAATCATTTGTGTTAATGAGGGCCTTATATTTCCATGCTGCTCTGATTCTGACTGTGTCTACGTCTGCCTTGACCGCTAAAGAGCCCCAGCTGCCCACAGAAGTGCCTACAAGGGGATGCCTGCCTCCTGACTCCATATGCTCTCGTGTTTGTGTGTTTATGTGTTTGTGTGTGTGTCTGACCAGCATGAAAAGTCCATTGTGTCCCTCTTTTTTGTGTGTGTTCTGTCTCCCTCCCAGCTAGTAGTAGCAGATGCAGTGGCCTCCTGGATGGCAACAACTGAAATAAATCTGGGGTGAAAGTATTTTCTTGGAATGAGTACCAGAAAGTTTGGATTATCCCAGAATAAGCAAGCAAAATTGTACACTTTTGTGTGATGTCACTACTTACCTGACATGCCCTATGTTATCCCAGCAGAAAGAAAGAAACCCGAGGAAAGAGTTGCAAACACAACAAGTCTGATTTGAATTCTGGTACCTGCTATTTCAGTGGTTTGTACAGGTGGACTATATCCGTGTATGTAGAGTTATGTAAGTGAATAGATGATGGAGGGGATCCAATCTGCGTGTGGAAGTCTGTTTATCTTTGCAGGTGATGATGTGATCTCAGGTGTGTGTTTGCATGTGACTATGTTTGAGGAATCTGGCCCCATCTTCCAATCTGTCCATCTCTCAGCGCTCTTGTAGTAGCAGATGAGAGTCCCACCTCCGTGCAGCAGATGATCACAGGACTCCTTTTCTGTTTTGTGAGAACAGGCTTGTCACACTGGTATGTGGCCTGTCTGTTAACACTCAGCACATCAGCACTGCTACTTAACAGCGTTTATGTGTTTATAGAGCTAGTCATTGCTTCCTTTGGACCTTCTTATAATATTTAGCAACAAAACTTAAAATCTTATTTGATATCAAATAATTTTCCCAGGATATACTAATACTTTAAATGCGATCACGCTTAAAGAGACTTCGAACTGTTGTCTTCCTCTCTGAAAACACACGTCCAAGGCGATCTATTGGTACCACAGCAATAAGCAGAATTCCAATTAATGGGCACATATGAATAAGTTTTATTTTTGGAAATAAATACTTTGGATTGGCTTTGGTAGGATTTTAGGACCGGTCTGTAGTGAAACTAGCCTCTCCATGCCTTAAGGAACCTCTAACTTACCTCAAACAATTTTATTCAAAGGAAACCTAATGTCTTTGGTGATCCCCTTAGTTTAGCAGTACTTTTTGGCCATGTTCCCCGCAAGATCAAAATAACTGGTGTGATCCCCTGACTTTTTATCTAGAGCCATAATTAGGTTCAAAATTTTACCTACAAATACCTGCAAAACTAATGACCATGAAATTGCCATCAGTGTATCGGTGGTAATTTATATATTAGCATGCTAACATTCTATACTAAGATAGCGAAGATGGTAAACATTATACCTACTAAACATCAGCGTGTTAACAATGTCTTTGTGAGCATGTAAGCCATGGGCTGCCTCTGAAGAATGAATGAGAGCCACTGCTAAGAGATCGGCAGTTCGTTCAGTGAGCTAGCGTAAAGAGGCCAGCTATGTCGAGTTGAGAGGAAGCAGGGAAAAAGAGCCAACATACTTTCACATCTAACTCACATTCAAACTGTGATTTTATTTTGTCCAAACCAGAGTTGATGATTGTTGGAACAGTGGAAGGAGTAACCAAGACAGTTTTGGTGAGTTTTATTTTGTTTTATTGAGTTTAAATGATGTGTGTTTTACAAGGCAATTCAGCTAAATTCAGTGAAATGGAGAAACTTGAATTCAGAAGCTGTGCAATTGTATTTTTTTGTTTTTAATAAGAAAAATAGGTGTAAAAATATTTTTTGCACACAGCTCAACCAGTCCACTGTGGCCTTCCTGCTCTGCTTGTGTGTGTGGTACAATGAAATGTGTTGGACAAGAAAACAGGTCAACTAAGTTATGCTGGCCGCACACTATAGGATAATTGTGCCGATTTTGGGTCAGTGTTCCCGATCCAAGGCTCGTCGGAGCAGATTATCGGCCCAAATGATCCTGTAGTGTGAAGGGGTAGAGCCATTTTCTAATCTTAAGGTCACCAACTGGGTCGGGGAGCCTGCGATCAGAAACCCACTATAGCCCTCAAAAGCAAACTGACCGGGAAGCATCACCAACGTGCTGTGTGGATGAACCATGCTGTTTCCCTCTTCTCAGCCATAAGTTCATCGGTTCATCCACAGTTTTATGCTCTTTTTTTGTTTTTCTGTGCAAAACATAGAACATGTGTGTACTACAACATCCATATTTGTTTTAGTCACGTTTGGAGTGAAAGCCCAAGTCCCCAGAATCGCCACTCTGAAATCATTAAGTATAAACATCAAGTGTGTGGTTTTCAAATTGTTGAAGATTGTGGGTTAGCATACTGTCGTTACAGTTGCTGCTGTGAAGTTAACATAACTAACACACAAATCATAGCTAGAACAACTGGAATAGTGTTATGTGGCGGGGTGCGGGCCACTTTGTTTGTTTCCCACTGACAGAGCCAGGACTGTGTACAAACACCAGATTTTTTATCAGCGCACACAGAATGGACAGCTAGCACACCTTGAGCAGACACTGGCTGAATTTGTAAAATATGTGTGTATTTTATTAAAATTGCTTAATCCACCTTTATTTAGCTTTAGAGATGGAGGTAGTCGGATTCTTGAGCTTTGAAGAGAGCCAGTTAAAGATAGAGAGATAAAGCGATGCTAACCTACGCTGATATCCAGAAGCTTGAGTGCAGTACTACTGTATCGGTACTAGGTTTTCAGATTACTTGGTCACATTGAACCCTACTTCATATACAGTAAGATCATATAGGACTAGACCATCAAGTCATAAAGATGAAGATAGAAAGAAAATTGAGCACAAAAACTCCTCAGACTATCAGTCTGAGCATCCCCCAAAGTCAAGAGAGACAATTCGCCACATGGATGGATACAGTGAGAGGCAGCTTCGCTGTTTGTGGTTGCTCCTGCAGATAACATGTAAGGGTGGAGTTAGGTATGTTTTGGATCAATAGGATTACTGTAATTGGCTGGCTCGACTGCAGGGGCAGAACGGTCTGGATGTCATGGCAGAGCAGACCATGACCTAACGGATGATGGAGTTAAACACATCGCACAGACAGCGTATACGGTTGCAAATTGAATTTAGGAGAACAGGAAAACAAAACTGCCCATAATCTATTTTGAAATGCAAACAAGAGTATGGGCGTGTGTGTGTGTGTGTGAGTGTGTGTCATAGTGCTTAAAGCAGGATTGCTCCTAAAACAAGGACTGGTGATAGTTCTTGATGTACACTGACAGCTCCTGCCGTCTCACCCTCCCACACACACACACACGCACACACACGCACACACACGCACACACACACACACACACACACACACACACACGTACTCACAGGCCCAGCCCGACAGTTAACCACAGTGTTTACCATTATCAGATGGACCTGTAATCTGATCTCTCAGAGAGGAGGAGAGGAGGCTGAGGAGATACAGGATAGTGGATAGTGGAGTCATGGTCAGGAGAAACAGGTATGCGTATGTGTGTGTGGTTCAGGTGGGTGGTGGCAGTAATTGCTACCTCTAAAGCCCCTGGGGTGAGCTCATGATATGTGCTGTAATCTGGTGTTGCTGGTGCTGCTGGTGCTGCTGGTGGGCTTGGGGGTGTTTCTTTAATCAAACCAATACACTGCCGACTAAACCTCTTGGCTCCAAGGTTCTGGGTGTAAAATGAGCAGCCAATTGAAAAGCTCTGACTCTTCTGCTTATCTTCGGAAGATCCAGAATGGCCGTCTGTGTGTGTGGAAGCACATGCATAAAACAGTTGTAAATTTCTCCTAAAACTATAGTGGCAAAGTTCAAATAATTTGTAATCAGTAGTCAGTTAACACCAGGACATGCTGGGAAGCAGAACCTGTCAGTAAACATAAAACTAAACTAAAACTACCATTCTAAAATGGCAGTATTGCTGCAACTCTGTGTAAAAAGGGTTAGTGTTTCTTTATGTTGAATGCAGTCGGGTACTACACCAAAACTACAGTACATTTACTGACACCGCATGCCCCTTGGCTTCTATAGATTTGATAAATTCAATTTTAACAATTATTAATCAATTGTACATTAATCATTGATATCCGTACTGAAAATGCCCCCCCTTCCCATTTACTTAGCTTCAAAAACACAGTAAAATACAAAGAATTAACTGTGTAAAGGTGAGGAGAGGTTGGTAATAACCAGCCTGTAGGTCAATATATATCTACATGGCTGCCCTTTGTCTTTGCTTTCTCAACTGTAAATTGTAGCTTTGGGTGCAAAGGCCCCAGTTGAGTTTCCCCTGACCCAGCATCTCCTCCCACCGTGTCCCACAATGCAGCGCTGGTGCCAGGGGAAGTGTAGTTTGGGTTCACGCTTGTTTCATTGTGTTTCCAGAATGCCACATCCACAATGGCATGAAAGACGTCTTGCTGGGGGAGACGGGTGAGGGAGGAAACCGAAGCAGCTGGAGCACACTGAGCCGAGAGGTTTTCCATTGCAAAGCGAAATATGTTTCGCTTTTGTGTTGTTGTATCATAACAATAACAACAAGAACGTCACAATGCTTTCCCTCGATCCGGACTCTGTTGCCGCTTCCCACATTCACAGAGAGATGTTGTTACCAGTTTTCATCGAGCCGTTCAGTATGCCCTTGATTTCTGCCTACGTCACAGTGATTTAGGCTCTTCCTGCTATTTGGAGAAATAATGCTGTGAACGTATGAATGAGAAGCCAACTGGGGGGGGGGGGGGCTGGAATACAAAACCACAGACTGAGATGACATTTCCTTGGATTACGTTGTTCTCACACAGCTATAAATAAGCAATGAAATTTGGCTGACCAATAATATGGCTGTCCATACTTGAACACGTCCTCATTCCTAAACCTCATATCTAAATTTCTACCAAAATAGGTTGATTGTCAGTTGTCCCAAAACAAAAACCTAGGTCACATGACGTTTAACACGTTGTAGTTTGGTTAGGTTTAGTCAACAAAATTACATGTTTAGGTTTTGGAAAAGATCGTAGTTGGATTAAAATACATAGGCCTACGTTACGTAAATCACGCACAAATTGTTATTCAACTTAAGACTTTTAATATGTCACCTTTGACGTTCTTTCACACAGGACTTTCACAAGGCAAGGCAGGTTTATTTATATAGCACCCTCCAAACACTACAGCCATTCAAAGTGCTTTACAGACCCGAGATACAAATACAGACACAAAGGTACTTTGTAGTGTAAAAGTGATAATTAACAGGCAATAGATATTATAAGTTTTATAGTTACCAAGTGAAAGTCGTAAGTTTACTTGACACTTCCATCAATTCCACTACCCTCCTGCAGACTTGGCTGCTCTTCATAATATGTCACCTGACTTTTTCCACCACTAGAGGTGGTGGCCTAACAAAAAACATAAACTTGGGTGGAAACAAGCTGCTGCATAATTGAACTATGCTATCTGGGCTGGAGGATGGGCTGATTTTGCTTGTTTCTGTAACTCACTGTTGAAATATGAACTACTACAATGACTGATGGAAATTTGATATGAAAAGTGATACAGTTTGAGGGATAGTAGGACTCAATGGCTAACATAACAAGCCATTTTAATAGACTTTTTCCAAGATAACTACATAATGATTTGTAAGTGAATAGATTCAAATAAAGCGCACAGTATTATACTGTGCAGAAAACATACAAGTCACAAGAAAAGCATTTGAAAGTGACATATTTTCCTGTCATTGACATAAGCCTTCAGTCTTCATGCAGGCAAGTTATACAACAAACATGACCCAGTTTTATAATGTCAAAGAAGACTGACTATTGTTGTTGAGGTTTGATTGATTTCGGCAAATCACAGTTTAGGGTGTTATTATGGGTAAGTGAGTCATCCTCATTGCGCCAACCGCAGGCCTGTTCATGTCTGAGAACATCAGTCGGTAACCAGTGAAGTCAGTTATGAGGAGTGCACATGATGACAGTTACGCAAAAATAATATGTGTGTGTGTGTGTGTGTGTGTGTAAACCAGAGGTGAGTGTATACAGCATTGCTCAAGCTTTGCTTGAGTTTGGCTCTCGTGGAAGTGAAGGTCTCAAATATTCTAAAAGGTGTTAAATTAGATGTTAAAGCTGGCTACAGTAGCTAGATAGCCGACAGCAAGACATAGCATGCTAGCTATCAGGGTAGGAAACAAGCATATACAGGAATAGTAAAACATCAGAAACAAAATGAACTTGGACATATTTAAGTATTGTTAAAATTAGAGCCCAACCGACATGAGCATTTTAAGACTGATGTTCTTTTATAATATTATATGAGATTTTGAAAAAACTATACATCACGTCGACCAATGACATAATGAAAAATTTTTTTTTTATTGTTATAAATAGTACAGAACAAAAGTAGAGCTGAATATGTTAGCTCATTTATATGTCTTTCAAACAGAGATGTTGCCAACAGGGGAGTTGCAGAGGGCCCTCTGGTGGACAAACTATACAACATCAACACTCATAACATAGAGCTGCAGTAGGGAATTCATTTAATAACCTTTTGTCATATTTATGTCATCCAGAAAGTAGTAGTATGAGATAGATCATCTGTATAAAAAAAGGTCCACTGCTCCCTGAACAACACAACCAGGAGTCAGAGCCAGGAGTCTTCAAAGCAGTGTCAATTACTGCTTGTACACAAGCTGCGCAGCCCGCTGCCCCCTCCTCGCACATTCTCTCACTCAGTCAAGCTCAATATCCTCAGCTCGTAGCTTCAGAGGTTTTGCAAACTTAATGTCCGATAAACAACCACCAGCAATGTAAGAACTGGCCATTCCTTTGCTGACAACAGTGTATAGTTCAAAACACGTGTGGGATCATGTCGTAGCAAAGATGAATGACAGTCTTGTTTCTGTAATCAGAGATGCTTAAAATCATTAGAGTATTTACTGAATAACTTACAGTTATTCTCAGATGACTTTGTCACATTTTAGAAGGTAAGAAAAAAAGATTCAGTATTATATTATATTTGTGTCTAGGTTATAAAAAAGCTGCCAGATATTTCTTTCTTTATGTGCAATTGAAGTACAACAATAGTCATACAAAAACAACTTTGTACAAGCCAGAGGAATCCACTAAGTCCATTGAAGTTCGCTGAATTTAATTTTAAAGTTAAAACTATAAAAACAACTAGAAACATTTAAAATAAATATAGTTTTCTTCTCTTTAATTAAGGTGCCATAATGTTTGAAAGCAGGGTTTGGAGTCAGTTTATTTAGATTTGTGGATATACATCCAACACATACTGCTATGCAATTGGCTTTATGTATCACAGGCTTTTTAAACCAACCTTCCACCTGTGGCTTCTAGAGAGAGCATAGTTAAAAACTACACATCTTACTGTAAATGGCTACACTGTTCCGGTGTTTAACTTCAGAATCCACCAATCACTGATATTTTAAGGTCTGTCATTTACTCTTGTGCTCATCTTGTGGTGCGGGTCAACCGGTCAGTCTACTGATTGCTAGTTACAGTTTTTTTCAATTGCTAACCTGCATTGGTCAAATCTGAAGTCACATTGTCAAAACTCTTCACACAGTCAGCAAAACAGAAGTGGATGTGGACCAAACTGTGAGTCATTTTTCATTGCTTTCACACAAAATGCATTCAATGACCACTTTCTCTAAAATCCATGAACTCTTTTCACATTACTACTTCACCGCCAGCAAAACACTATACTGTATATCTGCAGCATGTTTTTCAGATGCTAACACACTGTGTCCAAAACTGTTAAAAACACATTCAGAACAAAATGTTTTCAAATTTCCTGCATTTTGCTGTAGCTGGACAGATACGGTATATATAGAAAATCTTTGCAGAACATTTACATCCATTGGCAGCTGAGTTCTGGACAGTCTGGAGTCGATCAGTAGATTTTTGGGATAAACAAGTGAAAAGGCTGTTACAATAATCCAGGCGTGATGAGATGAAGGCGTATAAAATGGTATCGGTGTTAACATAGATCGAATTTTCCTATATTTCTAAGTTGATAAAAACATGATTGAACAGTTCAACAAATGTACGTAATGCTTCCTGTTGTTAGTGTTTGTAGGTCAGTGTGTTATGATGATGTTAATTTATGCTTTCTGAGTGGGTATTGTTGCCAGTGTTTTGGCTGGACAAGTTTATTTTGAGGCTTATATGAAGTGTTTTGGTGGTTTAAGTGACTTTTGGAGGTGAGATTAACTGTTTGGCCAGGATGCATGTTGGTAATGCAGACTGTGTGAAGAGTTTTGAAAAAGTAGCTTCAGTTTTGACCATTGCATCTTAGCAATTGAAATACTGCTGAAATACTGTATTAAGTGTGGTTCTGCAGTGCAGCTAACAGGTGTGAGTGTCTGATCCACCATATAAAACTGCTGGCCTCAGGCTACTGCTGTAAATAAGAGTGGACTCTACCTGAACTGCTTTGTTTAATTCTATTCTTCAGTCATTCATCTAATGTACAGTACACTCCAACTCTCTGAAATATGACGTTTCTTGGTGCTTTTTTACAACATTAACCACTTAACAAAACAAAGGACTTCAAATCCCACAATCAATGCGTAGAATTATCTTAAGAACCTGGCTCACTTAATCTGTCATGGTGCGACTCACAGCCACTGGTGTCACATTAGCCAAAACTAACCTCTCCAATTGTTTTCAGATCAACCAGCCATTTAAATTACAAAAGAGCAAATCCAGTCACGTGGTAACAATCCATGCATGGAGCAGGTCGAGCCTTGTTCGGCCTTACCTACTGCAGAGTTCGGTATCTGTATACTCTGGATGGTGTACTTCAGCAACTTGGATTTGCTTTCTGATTTAACGGCGTACACAGTTTTGGGAAAATTGCCCTGTTGGACATGTTTAGCTGAAGGTAAAAAGTCATATCATATCTATACTTGTATACGCGTATTTCTGCCCTTTGAGCTATAGAATCTGGATCTGTGTGTCCTATTATTATTATTATTATTGCTTTCATTATTAGTACTATTGTTCACTTTCAATGATATCTGCACCACTTGCTCCTTTACTGTTGTTTTGCATCTCTATGTGGATATCACATTGGGCTACTGTGTTCCATCTCTCTCTCTCTCTCTCCCTCTTCCCCTAACCATTCGATGCAGACGGTTGCCCACCTTGTGTCTACGTTCTTTTTGAGGTTTCTACCTGTAAAAACGGAGTTTTTCTTTGCCACATTCCCCTCATGGTGGGAATGGTTGGGTCTCTGTAAACAACATTACATAGAGTACAGACTAGACCTGGGCCCTGTTAAGCCTGAGATGAGGGAAACTCTGGGCTTTCTGTTTCAGAGACCGAGATCAGTAACCCCGGCAACTTACGCTGTGAACCTAACCTCTTCGGGAGGAGGTTTACTTCAACAAACGCTTAGTTTCTCTCTTCATCTGTCTGACATTTCCTCATTCATACTGACAATATCAAAGCACATATTGCAATGCAATTACGTCTTTAGAAACATGATCTTGAACATGACCTCTTTTATGATCTGTCATCGATGGATGGACAGAGAGTTATCTTTGGACATCGTGGATTTATCCTCAGCACAGAATAAAATCTATAAGCTACACTGTGACTCTGTGGACATTAAGGCAGCTGTCAGGTTGGCAACAGTTGAACAGAAACACTTTCTGGGGTGCATAAGACTACTGGAGTAGCCTAAACACTGTTTAAAATAATCTGTATAAATCTGATCAATGAACAGTAATCTTTCATATTGTAGTCGCACTTATTGGAACATTCCTATCGTAGTTATCAACTGGAAATTATATGAATATTTCTGAGTGAGGATGACCATGGTGCAGCTGAAACAAATTAATGTAGTTTAAAAGAAGAAGAAAGATTTTATTAATGTAAAATAGACGTTTAAACATCACAGTCAGTTTGAACCTAGACACATTTTCCCCTGCAAAAAATCATTAATAGGCTAACCTACTGGGTAGGACTGTGACTTTACAGTCGCAGGTCCATGAGTAGCCTAAACTGTTTCTAATCTGTTCATTAATATTTTCATCTTTGCCACCAGCATTGTTTTCCGTCAGGTTACAGCTGAATAAATACAGACTATTTAAAATGAATATAATGAGCTGTTGGAGAAGCACTTTATCATTCATTAGGGAAATTCCAGTCTGGTAAATGATGATGAACAATGCTTTATAAAATGTAATATTGGTAACATATTGACTCCTTCCTCCACTCCTGTGTTTAACATATAGCCTATCATGGTCGCCGGTGGCACGCATTTATATTTATAGCTCCACCCGATTAAGATGGAGGATCTGCCTTTATTTACCTGTTGCCATGGTGAATCGTAATATCAAAGCTCCATTGATGATGGCTTTTTTTCATCCCCATGCACACGCTTCCATCAGGTTCAACATAGTTCACTGTACTTATTCTGATCGGTTTTTCTGAAATCGGAAACTTGGAGTTTCAAATCTCAAGCTCAGTCAACTCAGAGCTCAGGGTTAAGCTCAGAGTTTGTTAAACCTACTTTCTGAAACAGGGCCCTGCTCTAGATGAAAAATCTGAGAAGATAACTTCTGTTATGAATTGGTGCCATAAACAAAATAAAATAAAATTGAATTGAATGTACCATAACTATTTGTTTCATTAGATTGCCAGTTTTCATTCCCAAAGGCCTGTGTGTATCTGTCCAGCCCTCTGTGTGTGTGTGTTAGGAGGCTGCAGGGTGGAGACTAGTGACTGTGCATGTGGAGACCCACTTTGCCAATGGTGACAGGATCCGTCAGTGTTAGCCAAACCCAGAAGGAGATAGAATCAGTAAATGCGAGCCGAGGCCTGGAGCGAGACAGCCGGCTTACTTACCCTCTGCTCAGACCCTGAAGTCTCCATTTAGAAGGAGGGGGAAAGTTCTCAACACTTTTCAGCAGCTTACCCACTGCATTTCCATAAATGGAGCCTTTGTATCATCATCACCATCATCATCACCACTTTGTTGATTCATGGTAACAGTAAGTGGTCCAAGTAGTGAGTGACACTAAGGTGTTTGAATTCATAGGGTTTGCTGCTTGTCTTTGGATGTTAAAGTGTATATTTGTGTGAGCTTTGTAGATGTATTTTTGGGAATTGTGAGTGTTAGCATGTGATTATACATTTTTCTGTTTTGTTTTTTTTAGTCTTTCAAGCCTCTGTGTGTTAGTGTGTGTGTGTTTCTGTGTTAGTGTGTCACTGTGTGTGTTACCAGAAGACCAGCGGTATGGCTGAAGGCCCAGCCATGAGAAGCAGCAGGATGACATCAGAGGACAAACTGTACTCATAACAATGTTCGTTTCCACGTAAACGGACAGCCACTTTGGGCACGTCTCCACGGTGTCGGCCCGTCACCTCCAATCAGCAGCCGTCATCATCATCACCGTCCAATTATGTCGTCCCTCAAACCTTGACCCCCCCCTGCTGACTGCAAACTATCCATTTCACACTGCCGTCCCTATTCTTTCCCTTGGTACCTCTTTCTTTGTCCTTCTGCTGCTGTGTCTCTCCATCTGCCCTTTCCCCGCCTCTCTTTCCATCCCACCCTGTCTGTTTCTCTCTCTCTCCCTCTTTCTCCTTCTGTTGTTGGTGATGGTGTTTTTCTTGGCAGGTGACGAGGCTCGATAGTGGTTTGGTCCCAGTGACACTGCACATTTTCCCCTCGTTCTCTCGCTTCTTCCTCTCCCCTTCCTTTCTCTGACGGTCTATTCTTGGCTGTGCGTCCTCAGCAGTTATAGGCGTTGCTCTCCCAAGGCGTTGCGCTAATTGTTATTCCATTTCCCCATCGCTACATCACTGCATCTGAATGTGTTATGATTGACTTTGTGTGCGTGCGTTTGTCCATTTCTGCATGTGGTCATGCAATCAGTTTTGTATATTTGTGCAAAAAGCATGTTTGTATGTACGTCCTTCTGTTTAGTGTGTGTGCGTGTACATTTAAATTTAATTTTGTATTTACGTGTGCGGGTGTCACTTATCACCCCAGAATCTCTTGCTTTAGGAAAGCCTGGCATGATTGCCAGTGTTCCACAGCGAGCGGGACAAGTGTTATGTAATTAGACTAGTTCTATGGATGTTGCAGATGTGTCTCAGTGTGTGTACGTGTGTGTGGGTGGGTGTCATGGTTCGCTATCCATCTCTAGGGCATCTGCTCCATTATGCTTTAATGGATGTCAGATAGAACATGACAACGGATGCAGAATGCCTAAGAAACACCCCGGCTGCCCCACTGGGGGAGCTAGAGACTC
>NW_024041373.1:5640478-5660040 GCF_014851395.1 Micropterus salmoides
AGTTTTTCTTTTGTGATAAAACCACTGAAAAGCTAACAAGCTGACATGCTAAAATGTAATTAGCACATCGGTTTTTATACTGGAGCAAAGAGCCACTGCACGTGTTCGTGGATGACCAGGTAAATAATGGATGGGACTAAGTTAAATGAACATGGATTATGTAGGGAAATACAAACAAGAGTTTGCTGATGTTGTCAAGAAACGGATTTAACTGGCTCCTTTTTTTATTTGTTCTCATTCTGTGTTGTTATTATTCTTTCGAAAGTTACATAATGGCTTTTAGGCAATAGCCCCACTAGCCCACCTACATATCAAATGCCCTAAATATCCTGGTTGTATCAGTAGCATCCAGGTTTGGTTTTTCTCCACTTTGTCTCTACAGGTCTACTTGGTATATTTCTATAAATCAATGGGAGCAGCAGCTAAGACATTTATACGCTGGCCTGATGTTTTACTGAGACCTGTAGTGGACACACCACACACACACACACACACACACCCACTAGATGCATGCACACATAAACTCTGAATTGCTCATGGACGAGATCATGGATGCAAGTACACTACAGACACACGTGTGCACATCCAAACTCACACATGCAAACAGCCCCCTAAGGTCCAGCCTGTTCTACAACCTCGCTTTAAAAACTCCCAATCCCCTCATGTCTACTGAATTCACAAAGAATTTATTAGGCGAGCGGAGCCACATCTGCAGTCATTTCAGCAGTTGTTGTTGAGTCGGGCACGGTCGAGGAGAAGGACTAGAGCCGCATCCAGCCCTTTCCCCCCAGCCTCCCTCCAGGTCAGACATTTTAAGGAGGTACAGGGAGGAAAGACTGAAGGTGGAGTGTGTGTGTGGTGTGTGTGTGAGTGAGAGAGAGAGAGAGAGAAAGAGAGAGGGGAGACCAGCAGAAACCCATCCTCACAGTTCATGCTTAGGGATGACTTTATTGTCCAGTCGGGGCTAAACCCCTCAAGTTCATTAACTTTTTAAACTGATTCTTCACCAGTACTCCCCCCCCCACCACCACTAACCCCCATTCACTGCAACAGCAAACAATAGTTCTTTTCTTACAGATTACCATTCAAATGGTGCATACAGTACAGGCCCTTTCACGTTCATATTAATGGTTCTTATGCATGTGAATGAAACTCAGCAGGTGGGACAAGCTGGATGAACCCGCTGGATATTTGCATGTTTCATTTATCTGCTAACATTTGTCCTTGGGTGGGCCATGTGTATATTTTGTGTAGGCATTTCAATTTTCCACTATTTTAGGCATTCAATCTCTGTTGAATAGAGATGGTCTGTGAAAGCACCAAAAAAAAGAAAAATCCTGTCAGAAGTAAAAGGAGCGCACCGAACTTTGGGTGGCCCCATCGTGTACAGTTATGTGTATGTGTGTGTGTGTGTGTGTGAGAGAGAGAGAGAGCTAGGGATCTACAGTAAGCCAGTGCATACAGACTGTCGTCAGTGATGAATGGGCCTACCTGGTGAGAGGGCCCTTCATGGACACACACACACACACACACACACACACACACACACACACACACACACACACACACACACACACACACACACACACACAGTCATCTTGCAAATGGATTACACTGCACCCACAATAGTCATCTTCTGTTTCATCTCTTTCATCCCACACAGACACACACTGAGTGTAATCCACTGTGTGTGTTTATATTGTCCGTGGCCCCAAGGATTACACCAGCTAAGCGGGGAATGCTGGGAACAGCAGGTGAAGTGCCGCGATGGGTCTTCTTTCCGTGACGTGTAGCTCTGGAACAGGGCAGCTGAGCTATCTACAGACCTGTGTGGCACAGGTCTGTAGAGAGAGAAGGAGATGGAAAGGAAGTACAAAGACAGACAGACTGATAAAAATGTCATTTTAAATATGTGATGTGTGCACTAGTCAGTATTTTAACAATAGGTCAAATAATGCTTTTGCTCATTGTTTTGGTTTTATTGGCCAAAACTACTGTTTTGGTTCAGTCTCACTGCTCATGGTTTTGCATATTAGCATTTATACGTCAATAATGTCAATTGTGTTTACAACTTGTTATGCTGCCCCTAAGTGACCCAACGGACAGTTTGGGAAATAATTTTACTGGGAGGCTGCTGAGCCTCCCAGCGGTCCAAAGTTACTGTGCTAAACAAGCACCAACAGTCCCCCAGTACTCCGAGCTCCCGTCCAGGTAGAGTCAGCAACTAAGACTAGCTAACTAGCTTATGGTTTAGTAAACTGTTATTACTGACTTATTTCTAGCGTTGTTGCTGTATTTCCAGATCTCAGCTTAAGTACCCACGAACCCACACCCTTCTTGCTGTGAGGCGACAGTGCTAACCACTGCAACACCGTGCCGCCCTGTGTAGAGTATAATGTTTATAATTTAAATTGATGGCCAAAACTGCAAGAATAAAGATGCAACAAATCAGACTTTTCCAGTTGAGATGGTAAGCAAAAGAGAGAGGCACCAAAGAGAATCATGTAAAGAGACAAACATCCTCGCCTCTCCCTCTGCTGATCGCTGAGAGTAGCAGCAGTTAACCTCTCTGTCACTTGTTCTACAATTGAGGAAACTGCTGTCCAAACAAGATCTGCTGGCACTCCACTCTGACTCATCTGACTCGTCTGACTCATCTTCCTTGTTTTAATCACAGACACCACTTTCCCACAGCCACATCCAAAGCCATCACAGAGCAGCTTCCAGGTCAAAGGTCCCAGTGGCAGACTGGGTTTTCTATGATATTCCATGAGCAACAATATCCGTTAATTGTATGCTCTTACCTGACAAATTCACAGTTCCGTTTTTACTGTTCGTACTATAATTTGTTGACAGACCATGTGATTGTGATGCAGAATAGAAAAAGGAAGCAAGCTCAGGTCCTCTACCAGAGGCCTGGGAGTTTGAGGGTTCTGCGCAGTATCTTAGCTGTTCCTAGGACTGCACTCTTCTGGACAGAGACCTCTGATGTTTTACCTGGAATCTGCTGTAGCTGCTCTCCCAGTTTGAGGGTCATAGCCCCCAGTGCTCCGATATATATATATATATATATATATATATATATATATATAGTAACATTGCTAGAAAAGATGTGGAAAGTAAGAGCAGAACCCTCAACTCCCAGGCCTCAGGTAGAGGACCCGAGCTTGAGATATCTCATACCACCCCGCAAGGGGTGAGAGGGAATTTTATATATCCATCAGTTAGGTCGTGGGGATTTTATATAAATATATACATATATGCACACACATATGAGTATAATATCTACTGGCGTATATTATATATATTGCACTATTCACTGCTCACTGTGTATTGTTACTGTTCACTGTACTGTTCACTAGTATGTTGTGATTTTTTCGTTTTTTCGGTTTGTTCGTCTATTCTTATTTTGTTTATGCACCATGGTCTGTACGAAACAACATTTTGTTCAGCTGTATACTTGAATGTGAATAATGACAATAAAGTCTGACTATATTAAACTTTGATTTTGACAACGTGTTCAGCCGTTTTGCATGTAGTGACATATGCAATGAATTTGTGCCTAGATGTTTTGGGGTGTAAGACTATGCAACAGAGAACCAGTTAATAGATTGTGATCAACATGACATAAGCAATTGATAATGCAGGGATCAGCAGACAATTGTACATAATCATTTGCATCAATGTGTCAAAGCATTTGCAATTTGTTTTAAAAAATGACAAATTTCTTTTTATTATGTGCACAAGTGACGAGATGATTTGGATTGAAATTCTCAGAGGTTGAACTACTTGTTCAACCTCTGAGAATTTCAATTCTGATCTGAGAAATGTATTAAAGTTAGTGATAAATCTTTATATATCCAGAATTAATATTCTCTACAACGTATGTGTGTGGAGATGCCTGGCCTTGAAGTCAACAGGCTCAATATTTAAGTATTTTTGGGAAATGGCTACCAAGCTTGCCCAAGGAATTGTCTGATGGAAGGAAGTTTCTGGTTCCCAAGCCAGGGCTATGTGAAGCTTCGAGCTTAGTCAGTGCTGCTGAATTGTGATGTTTCCACAAGCAGACATCAGAATGTTCTGAGGAAATAACTATAAAAGCAGCAATAAGCTCTAATATTAATAATAATAGATATAGTCCAGATAGGGTTTGTAGGTAGCCTGATGGTGTATGTGGGTTTTGAGGACAGCATTGATGAATGGGCCCTGGATCATTCTGAATGGTGCCTTAGACAGGCTTCCCACATTTCAATGAATTTTCTACATCATGAAAGACCTAACCACTGTCATTTGATGGCTGTTTTGAATTATAGAATTGAAATAGCTTTCAACATAACATTTCCAACAGCCTCTGTCTATACAAATCATCACTGGTTGATGATCAAAGCAAAAACTATTTTAATTATATTTACTACCTTCAAATGACAGCAGCTTGGCCTGCTCTGAGGACCCCTAAATTGTTTGGGCATCCATAGGTTAAAGCATCTGGAAAGATTTAGCTCATATAAATGATTGTATCAGTCAGTTGTTTGTCTAATATTTTGTAATTTCATCTTGCTTGCGGGCTTGCAGTATTCTGTTTCATTGCCATTTAGTCTGTGAATGTTGCTCATTTTTGTCTGCCTGAGCATTTATAGTAAATCAACCCCATGAGATATGATTCTCCATTTCCCAAACTATGGATATGTTTTTAAATGACCTGTACAGAACAAATCTAGACTGAAAGATAAGGAGACATGGGTGTGGTGTGCCTGGCAGAGAGACCAGGAGGTCAGTTTTGGGAAAAGAAAGAGCGGAGAAGAAAGAAAGACAGAAAAGGAGGGGATGGAAGGGAACAGAAACCAGGGAGGCGACATCCATCAGTCAGTTACATAAGCCAGCTAAATGAGCCAGTGCAGAAATCAGAGCTATCATACTTGGCCAAGCAGCTGGAATACTGTGAGGAATAATACACAAATGATAAGACTGTGTTTTATGGCCTCTTGGCTTCTGAGACATGTTGTGTCTTATACTGGAGATCAAAGTCTGCAGCAGATCTACGTCCAAAAGTTGCTGCATTGATTTTAGTTTTCCAGTACTTCTTAAATAGATCAGTTATATTACATGCAAGTTCTGGCAGAGAAGCTGTTGTCACACCTTTTTAAAGACTTCCTGATCATTAACAAAACTTTTTGGCTGCCCCATTGTGTTGTCCATTTTCCAACAAGCTCATTAGAGATTTTGTCTTAGTTTAAGCAGGTATGTGTGTGTGTGTGTGTGTGTGTGTGTGTGTGTGTGTGTGTGTGTGTGTGTGTGTGTGTGTGTGTGTGTGTGTTGTGACGCCACAGAGGAGCCAGGCTGTAATAGTCCAGCTCAGTTTGTTTGCACAGAGACCCAGCAGGTCCACAGATTCAATCAGAGAGGATGTGGTTTCTCTTCTAATTTTACACAAACAGTTTCGACTACGCTATGGGTGACTCTAGAGCCGGGAATGAATGGATGTACAGATGGATGGGAAGCAGGAAATATGAGTGTGTGTATACCTATCTTTATCTGCCTGCAATCATGTCTGCATGTGAGGCACGCAGGTTAAATGAATTGTGTTTGTGCAAAAGCATGCAGAGAGCTTGTTCTCATGCATGCATACATGTGAACACATCGCAGTACAGAAAGTCATTTTGGGTGGATTTGTGTGTGTGTGTGTGTGTGTGTGCAGAATTCCTGAACCATCATACAGCAGAGCAATAATGAGCTTATTAGTCTGGGGATGTATTTAAAGCAGGTCACAGCAGTCTGGATTAGTAACAGCAGACTGTACGGACATGGACATGTGATATAGTGTATGTGGTAGTGGCAGTACTTGTAACAGCAATAATAGTTCAGGCGGTATTAGTGCAAGTTGTTAATGCTGTGGTTGTAAAGTTTTGCTAATACGGGAGCTGTATCTGTGCCATATGTACCCCTTTGTATCATATATTATATATGTAATTGTAACCATTTGGCTGAATAGACACATATTTTCTAAATACTTCTATACCTAACCCTAACCTCTAACATGCACTTCCTGTGCTCTTCTTCTATCCCCTTACAATTCTCTTGTATTGATTGCACTTTTTTGTTAACTCTTACTTCTTTTCCTAGGTATTTACCCCATTGATGCCATACGTGCTATTAGCTCTCACCTATTTATTGCTGCCTTCACTAGTATGTATTGTCAGTAGTAGATCTCGTGCTGTATTGATGTTTTGTTGATACTTGTATGTTCCTCAAATGTAAGTCGATTTGGATAAAAGCATCTGCCAAATGAGTAAATGTAACGTAACGTAATTTTATGCAATATCCACAGTTCTTTGCAAGGAGTCCCACAGTGTGTCAGACCACAACCCAAATTTGAAACTGGCATTTATTCAAATGTGACCTATCATCATCGTTTCCCCACAAAACGTTGTCATACGTCAGCTTGTCATTTCCTGCAAAACATTTGACAAAAAAGGACGTAATAAAAAGCAGTCTCCAGACCTTCTTTAAACCAAACGTGCAGTATTGTGGTCGAACATTAAGGATTGACACACAGTGGCAAAAAGGTATGGAGGAGGTCAGATGAGACAAATCAGTGTGATACAGGCTGTTGCATCCTGGTCAATTGCAAACGCTGAAAGAATCAAGGTAAGCTGGTTTAAATGTGCAGGGTTAGGGTTATGTCCGCAAAATCCTGGAGGGACTGTTTAAACATTAACAAACTATAATTCTAAAGTTAAAAAACCCACATCTCCCATGCTCTTTAATCCCAAAATTTGCAACTTTGATCGCAATTTTTTTAAAAGCTGCTGTGAAATCTTGTATTTTAGACCGCAACATTCACAAAAAAGGCCCACGAAATCCTGGAGGGCCTGTTGTTGCCATTGCCAATACACTGGCAATACTGTATGTGATTATGGTCAAGCCAATAAAGCCAATTGGAAATTATATGGACACGTAGGATGCAGCTTCACCTTTATCTTTAAGATGTAGAATGTTTCCTAATGATGAATGAGGCTTCTAATCTCACTTTCGACTAATTTCTCACAAATGATTGAACCCCATTAATGGCTGCTTGTAGCTATTGTGTCAGTATGTTTAGTGGTTATAATAGAATAGCGGCAATGGTCACAGTACAGTAATTGTATGTGGCCATTGTAATAGGCGGGTGGTTGTATGACCAGATTGCACAGATAAAAAAGACTGCAAGACTAGAAAATCTAAATTAATGAACATTTAAACTGACAATGGAACACATGTTAGCACGGTTAAAACACGGTACACAAAACTGTAAGAAGTTAATAAGGAGTAAGGAAAAATATATCCTCATAAATATACTGTAAATAAAGCTAACTACACTGTGTAGCTCGTGTTAAACTCCAGAATATTTGTGTTAATCCTGACTTGTTTTTCATATTAAGTATTAGCCCATAAATCATTGCATATCACGGCATGTCATATTTACAAAAGGGTTTTTGGTCCCGTGGATTAACGGTCTTTTTTAGCTCTGAGCTAGACTGCAGAGATGGCAGTAATTGAGTAAAAAGGTGGGTAAACACACAGGTCAAAAGTTAAAGGCAAATATTGACCTACTGCCTCGAGATCAGGAGCCTCGAGAAAACAGCCCCACAAAACGAGCAAGGAAACTGTGAGACATTACTTGTGGTTTTTTACTGCTGGGTCACAGCGCAGCCTTCTTGGACCAATTTGACAGGCAAAAAAAGTCACACCACAGGTCCAACTCTCTTCATTTCTATGGGGGCTTTGAGCTTTCCAGCAATGAGACAACAATTTCAAGTTCAAGTTCCTTTCGATTCCCACAGAGCCGGGCAGGAGGAATTTGTTTCGGCTCAGATGGAAATTGCACTGACATTTACAGCACCTAGCAGTGCCATGAAGAACATAAAAACAACAGTTCCTGCACACAGAACAAAGTGCAATAGTGGCAGACACTTAAAGTTCACAGAAGAGGAAACCATTGTGGTTGCTTTGTATTAAACTTTATGCCGCTTGCTCGTATGGCTGCTTCCTCGGACTTGCAGTCTTTTAGTGATCCAACAAACTCAACAATTACTTTTCTAACTTTCTTATGTGTCTTTCAACCTGCTGGCCAAACCTTCCAGCTCCTTCTTAAGTTACAGTTACCTGTTGCTGACATCTGCACAGAAAAACGACCCTTGAAAAGATTCTCTGATATTGGACAAAGAACCTTATTGCCTTTCATAGTAAATTACCTATATCAGTGTATGCTTATCTCAGCTATATCTTTAACTGCTTGCTTCCAGTGGCCATTCATTATGAAAGCTCTTGAATTTCTGCCGAGCAACTATCATGATAAAGACCGCTGGGTGGAAATGTAGAGCAGCCATTTTGGTTCTTCGATGACACGTAATGGAGGCTATTGAGTGGTCCCTGGACAGGAAACCGGGGGCCATTGGGGGTCGTTGACAGGCGTCACTGACCCCTTTCTCCACTCATCTGGGGAGAAACCAAAGCCCTCCAGCTGACAACACAACATCTCCTCACATTCAGGCCTGGCCAAAGATTTGGTGCTAATAGCTGAGGAATGATGATTGTCCCTGTGGTCGGGTTTCACAGAGGAGACGTTTGCAGACAAAGGACAGGGAGGGGAGAGTCAGCTCAGTGTCAAACACTATGTGCACGTAAGCTTGTAGAGACTCTTTGTGCAGAGAAATGTTTAATTTTCAACCTTTTGCTAATAGAAAACAGCAGTAATTCAACCTGTATAAAGCCACAAAGGTTCTAAAAACCCCAGACATCCTGGACATCCCATATAATTAAAATTCCAGTGCCAACATTCAATACCAATGCAAAAAGTAATGTAGTGGAAAATTAGGGTATGAAGGTTAGGATGGTGAAGTTTTACCTCACAGTTCTGCAACTAACTTTTATCTTTTTACTAACTGTCTCCATCTTTTCCTAACCTTAAAATTGCTATAACATTTTTTTTAATAATAACAAAACATCAAATGACAATGTGAAAATAAATGGACATTGTGAAAGGGGTCATTTGTAGTGCCGAACGAGCCAGATAATTATCACTTGAATCTGCATCTCCCCTTGGTTTTACGAGGCTTTATAGCAAGATTCAGCTCATGTATTTAGACTGCTTTTCTCCTATTATTCACCAACCCACCGTAACAATTTATTCATATAAGCCATCTACCTTTCTCTTGGACCCCATCCCAACTAGGCTGCTTAAAGTTTTACCCTTAGTTAGCACTTCTTTATGAGACATGATCACTATGTGTGCCACAGCCCTTTGAAGTAGCTGTAATCAAACCTCTTCTGAAAATCCCACTCTTGATCCAGGGGTTTTAGCCAACTATAGACCTATATCTAACCTCCCCTTTCTCAAGAAGATCCTTGGGAAAACAGTTGCCAATCAGTTGTGTGACTTATTACATAACATAATAGTTTATTTGAGAATTTTCAGTCAGGAGTTACTGTGCTTTCAGACCAAACGTGAATTTTCGCCTTGCGACACTTTCCTCGCGTGAGTACATTCACTGCAAGTGTTCACATACAATGCGAGAAGGCGATTTTAACGCGATAACGTGAATAAACACAACTTGCCATTACTACAGCTATATGAATAGCAATTAACAGATCAAACTGATGCCAAAATAACTACAATATGATGCAGTTTTGTTTCTGTAGTTCGGATCAATCAGGGCTATGCTATGCTAACTTGGTCACAGTAAAGTACAACGATAGCTGGAATAAAGTTACATACACATGTTTTCTGAACTCACCAGGTAGTTCAACCTCCTCGCTTTCTTTTCTCCCAGCAATGTCCAGTTTTGTCCGTTTTTTAAATAAATATGAAGTAGTGCCAAACGACGCTAACAACACTGGAACCGGATGTGCACGGAAGCTAGATGCTGAGAAGCTCAAGTGATGATAAATCAACGTTGTAATCCTAAAAACTAAAGTAAAAAGCTAATTTAATAACAGCAGTTTACTCCGAGCTCCTCCCTCGAGCAAACGGCGTAGTTGCGACCACGGATGTTTATTTGTCCAAAAGCTGGAGCATAGCTCCCTGCTTCTCTCTCCCAAGTTTAGCAGATTTTCAATCACCCGCTCCGCCTGGCCCTCTCCACACAACGCTCTGAAGCTGTCGGTGACGTACGGACAATCTCAATGTTGATAGGCTATAGTAACACAGCGAATTTCTGGCTTGATTTGAAAATATTCAACTCACACGATTTCCTTTACTTCGCCTTCACATCGCCGGTACTGCCGGCACCGCCGGCACTGCCCCCTTCGTGTCGTTTCGCGCCCCCGGCAGGAAATCGCGGCTCTACGCATCTTTGCGCTGACTTTGTATGTAAACTCACCGCCCCGAACGCTCACTTCGCTTTTGATCTGTAAGCACCATTAGAGTGCATCATAGCACTGAGAGAGCACTGGTGAAAATTACAATTGACCTTCAAATTGCACCAGGCAATGGACTTGTCTCTGTACTTGTCTTGTTAGATAGTGCTGCATTTGACACCACTGACCATCACAACCTATTACAGAGACCTGAACATTTAATTGCCATTAAAGGAACCACTCTATCAGATCAATCTCAGTTTGTACATGTTAATTATGAATCCTCCAAAAGTTAGTCATGGAGTTCTGTGCTTGGACCAATTACATTCACCTTATACAGGTGCTGGTCATATTAGAAAGTAGAATTAGAATATCATCAAAAAGTTTGATTTATTTTCAGTAATTCCATTCAAAAAGTGAAACTTGTATAATGTATACGTTCATTACACACAGACTGATATATTTCAAATGTTTCATTTAATTGTGATGATTAAAACTGACAACTAATGAAAATCACGAATTCAGTATCTCCGAAAATTAGAATATTACTTAAGACCAATACAAAAAAAGGATTTGTAGAAATATTGGCCAACTGAAAAGTATGAACATGAAAAGTATGAGCATGTACAGCACTCAATACTTAGTTGGGGCTCCTTTTGCCTGAATTACTGCAGCAATGTGGCGTGGCATGTAGTCCATCAGTCTGTGGGCACTGCTCAGGTGTTATGAGAGCCCAGGTTGCTCTGATAGTGTCCTTCAGCTCTTCTGCATTGTTGGGTCTGGCGTATCGCATCTTCCTCTTCACAATACCCCATAGATTTTTTATAGGGTTAAGAAAAATGAAAACACAGTGGACCAACACCAGCAGATGGCATGGCACCCCAAACCATCACTGACTGTGGAAACTTTACACTGGACTTCAAGCAACGTGGATTCTCTTCCTCCAGACTCTGGGACCTTGATTTCCAAAGGAAATTCAAAATTTACTTTCATCAGAGAACATAATTTTGGACCACTCAGCAGCAGTCCAGTCCTTTTTGTCTTTTTGCTACGCTGTGTCTTGTTTAGGAGTGGCTTGACACAAGGAATGCGACAACTTATATCACAACATAAATTGCTCTGTAATCACTGCACATGCTAAAGGTACCCTTCAGCGTCTGTATGAAACGCCCCCATTTGCTACGTTGCAGCAACACAAGGGTCGACAAGGTCGACATGCATAAAGTCAGTGACTTAGGTTTAGGTACTAACATTTCTGATGGTTATGGTAAGGGTAGGGGCTTTGGGGGGCTGTCAACACTTTTATCACAAACGTAGCTAGCTAACTAACACTTTCGGTCTGTACAGGACGCCCCACCGGGTGTGTGTCACACAGACGCTACAGGGTACCTTTAGCGTCAAATAACGTTTTGTCACTTTTTCTGAAAGCGTTGTTATTGGTCGCCCTGAGATGAGAACGGGCTGAATATACATGTACAGTTAGAACCGCTGACTTACTTTTGCCATTTTCGCTGTTTTCAGTCCAAAAACAGCTGTTGTGTGTAAAGCTGTTTGTGTGTAAAAAAGTAGCTCCGCCATCTTGGTATTGTGCAATCCCTGAGCTCTTAGGTTTCATTTCTCGCCAGAATCCGCAGGAAGGAAAAGTGGAACTGCTTTGCATCAAATTTCCAGTTGTATTCCATGTGTATTAGAAGATACTCAGTTGCATTATAATCTACAGGATGATGGTTTTGATGGTGATATAGATTTTACACCAGGTGAGGATGAAAATACATTTTCCTTTATTGCACCTCTATTTACTCTTTAATAGTAAAATAGTAGTTATAATAATAGTAATAGTTCATTTATTTTCAGTTGATTCCTATTCCTTAGCTTCTGACCTATCAAAGGAAACCAGAATTATGCATCTAGGCCTAATGGTTGAAGAATTATTCCTGATTTATTTTGGGGTATGTTATTTTAGGCATTTTTCCTGGAAATAGGTGTCTGTTTCCAAATATACTGTTAACAAAATACTAGGATCAGACTCTTCTCTTGATCAAGAATGCTTTGGCACGTGTTCTAGGAACAGAGATCATATTTCTCCCGTATTGTCCTCTCTGCTCTTGCTCCCTGTAAAATCCAGAATAGAATTTAAAATCCTTCTGTTTAATGGTCAGACACCATCATATATTAAAGAACTCATAGTACCCTATTACACCACTAGAACACTGCACACTTGAGGTTTCTGTCTGTTAAAAGAGTCGCCAAGTGCTTGCTCATGGTGGGAATTGTTGGGTCTCTGTAAATAATATTATGAAGAGCATGGCCTAGACCTGCTCTATTTGAAAAGTGCAATGACATAACTGTTATAACAGCTATACTTGTTATGAATTGATGCTATATAAATAAAACTGAACTGAATTTCCCTAACCTTACCTGTTACCGTAGTTGCCATGTAGAAAGCAAGTTTTACAAAAACATTGGGTTTGAACTAAAAAATGAATAAAAAAAGATGGCATCTGGGCTTCTGATTTGGATATCTCCAGGCACAAACTGTTATAACCCGTATCACCAGGGATATGTTGTCAGACTTTTGAAACTCCCTTTAAAAACATGAAGGATATTATATTATTTGTATTAACTGTTTTCAGAGTTTGTAGTACTACCCATAAAGGAAACTGTAGTGCCCTTTAACATGTCAGCTAGGGGAAACATCAGGGCCAAATCATCCCTCACTCACCAGAGAATCTTTCTTGAGAACTTTCCCTTTAGTAAAAAGTAAGCATAACAAAACATGGCGACACCTGAAGAGGTTCCTAAGTTAGTGCTGTTGAGATCACAGCAAAAACAGTGGCACCATCCTAGTTTCTCTTCAAGGCTTGTTGTACTATGCTGTCTGGTCTGCAATGACCACATTGGCAGATGTCTAATGTCCTTTACTCAACTGCATCTTGTTAATTAATTTCTAGCTACAGTATATTTAACACAACACATACAATACATATATCAATACCAATCTCAAACTACTCGGAATATGTCTTGTAACCACAGTCAAGCTCAGTTATACTTGAATCTTGTAAGTTCGGAATTTCTACGACACAGCTATCTATCAACACAAAACCCACATACACAAATGCTCCTCTCAGATAATGACATGTGCAGTGAATCAAGTGATCAAGTGACACACACAGATCTCTCTCCTCAAACACTCACTCAAACCCACCACAGAGGAAGAGAGGGAGAGGCCTCCAGTCAAACAAAAAGTCAAACTCCATCTCAGAACCAAACAAATATGCTTAAGATTTGCCTAAGACAAGCAAGACCAAACAGGATTAGTGTCGATTGCGTAAAAATCAAACATAAAGGACAAAAAGGAGTGACTTGGATGTGGCAGACAAAACTCTGCTTTACTTTTCAGACCACAGTTTGGAGTCTGAAGATCTGGATGTAGGTCAACAGAGCCCATCTCTCTATGTCTCTGTTTAAAAAGCATCCAGACCATTCGTCCTTCCTCCAACCACAGATATCCTCCAACTTCTGCCAAGTCTTCTCTTGGCTCCCATCCAGCAGCCAAGCACAAAACTCCCCTGCCTCATTCCACCTCACCATCCATCCCTCCTTCTCCTTCTTTCTCCATTTGTTGTGTAAACCTTGCAACTACAGGCATGTTCATGTTTTTACAAGAAATGAAGTTTGACATGGCCCTTAAATGTACAGGGAGCTGCGTGACCCCAGGTCCCCCGAAAGCTATTCAAACCCCACAAGAGCAAATTAAAAATACATTGTCATTAATCTGAAGTGACAACGGGTTTTTTTTTTTCAAATTACAAGGAAGGTATAGAGGAAGGTATTATATACAAGCTTTCCATCCCATCCGTCCATCTCCCTGGCAAAGCACTATTACTACTAATCCTGCTGTCTGACTCAGGCCTGGGATCCTCTTCACATGGATGGCCAAGAGGGAGAAACCCCATCTGGGTGCAGACAACCAAAACCACATTGTTTTACAAAGGATGTGTGAAAACCCTGCAAATACCTGGGTTTGTATGGAAGATTTTATTGGACTTTAATATTTGTAACCCACAGAAAACAATCCACAAATGTGTACTATAATGCGCAAATATTTCACTATCTACAAATATGTATTTTTACATTTGTGATGTGTAAAATCATATCCACAAGATATGAAAAATTATATCAAATGGAGTGAAAAATATTAATACCACTCATGATTTGGGTAAACCACAAAAAGACTGAATACAAGGCAAGAGAATAAATATACTATGGTGTACCTAATGCTTTGTCCTGTCAGTATATATCTTGCACAAAGTTTCATCTTTCTCCTTTTTTGCCCATTTAGACATGGTTTATTAACACTGTTTGTACTGATTGTATTTTACCTTTTTTGTGGGGAAGGAGAAATAGAAATAAAAAGTAATCTTTTTAATCATTTCATGTATTCAATAGTAAATTATATAGACTTGTACAGAAAAATTTAGACTGAGTAGAGTCCAGTGGTCCAGAAGAAGCAGAAGTTGTTGTCTCCTACAGATGACCATGAGTACTGCAATGGGTATTCTTCCAACTCATGAGAGGCAATGTCACTACTGCCACCTGCTGGTGTAGCTAATAAACTGCTCTCACATTTACAGATCTCTGTTTACAGATCTCTGTGGTACAGAGTGGACAAAATTCCAAAAATGCGTAAAAAGGAAGTCACAAATGTAACGTGACCTGCAAATTGACAGGAAATGATCCGCAAATGTGCAAAAACTGTTTTGTGTGTAAAAATAGATCCACAAATGCATAAATAACACTTTGTATGTGAAATTAAAATATGTGTGTACAGAGTAAATTGTACATATTTGCAAATTGCACTGTATTTTTGTGGATATGATTTTACATAACTCAAATGTAAAAATACATGTTTTGGGTAGTGCGATATTTGTGTATATTTTTTTTACAGATCGCAGTACACATTGGACAAAATTCCACAAATGTGTAAAAAGGAAGTTGCAAATGTAACATGACCCACAAATTGACTGAAAGTAATCTGCAAATATGCAAAAACTGTTTTGTGTGTAGAAGTCACACTATTTTTGTGGATATGATTTTATACATCACAAATGTAAAAATACATATTTGTAGATTGTGAAATATTTGTGCATCATAGTACACATTTGTGGGTTGTTTTCTGTGGGTTCCAAATATTAAAGTCCAATAAAATCTTCCATAGGTTTGGATTAATAAGAGGGAATCTGATGTATCGCACGGAAACATAAATGCTGTGCCTGTGTTCTCTCTGCTCCTTTCCCTCAGATACATGTATCAGTGAATCTCTGTTTGAGTTGCTGGTACATTCAAGGAGCTGATGGTTGTATCAAACCAAATTTGTATTGGCACAGGTCAAAAGCAAATACCAGTGTCCCAGCAGTCAAGCACTATACACACACACACACAGCTTTCTTTGTTTAAAGATACAGCAGCATGCCTGGGGTGTAAAATTAAACTTGTTTAATCAACAAAGCATATTTTTTTGTTTTTAGTCACATAAAATTGTTCACAGATCCTTATCCAAGATTTGAATTTGCAAGCATGGGGATTTTAATGCACCCACATTCCAGGAGTAGAGTCAGATTTGTTAAAGTTTCAGCAACATTTTAATGCCAAAACACTTCATTTGCACTACGAAATATGACCTGATCTCTTGTTTTAACTCTTGTTTGCATCAACCTAAAATATTACCAACTTTGCAAAATGTGGTTCACATGTTCTTGTTAGTGATGAGAATAACAACTCTGGAGATATAAAAAGTCTCCAGAGTTGTTATTCACAAATGTTTTCCACGTCATTGGAATGAGACTGAGAGTTATGGGAATATGATTTCAAGATATCTTTAGTCATGGTGAAATGCATGCAAATGTTGTCACAACAGACAGACACTGAGCAAGTGAAGTGAACTGCCCTTTAATATTCTTCCTAAAGGTAAGCAGTGAACAATAATAACAATATATCATTACCTCTTCAAAAAAGCAGCTCAAACACTCTGATGCTCAGTAGTGATACCATTTACTAAAGAGGCAAGTCAGATCCATTAAGTTGTAGAGCAACAGATAAAAGGTCATAGCTCATCAGGCTTTTGTCCCCCAGGATTAATCTGATGATGATTTACCATGGGGAAGCTGGAGAGTCTTATCTTGCTTTGCTAAAGAAAAGACACATACAGAATCTTAGAATTAGACAGCATTAGACCACCCATTGAACAGAAACACACACACACATACAAATAAGACCAGATCTAAACCCCGGTGTTGTGAGATAAATGGGAAGCCTGAACATGACACTCACTGTATCAACAGGCTTGGAAGGGTCACTGAGGGAGAGGGCTTGTCCTTAACTCCTTTGTCACAACAGAAAACATCCAGCCAGACAATAATCTGAATCTGAAAGACATTCTGGGAAAACACAGCTGACTACTTGGGGCTAAACCCCCAACAGACGCTGACACGAGAGCAACATAACAACTAAAAATACAATGGAGTGAAGACTGCAAGCAAGATCAGGCAAGACAACACAGACTTTTGGAGCTTTTTTGCTGGAAACAGCTGCCTGCTGTGGCCGAAACAACACTACGAGAGCGCTGAAAGTCAACCAAAACAGTAAAGTTGCAGCCGGGCAGCTGAAAAATAAGATGAAAGTCACTAGAAAGCTCCTTAAATACAAGGGGAGCTGCAGATTATGGTGATAATTGTTCATCAGTATGAGTAACCACTTTAACATTATCACATTGTTTTTGTTTTGTCATCTCACACATTGTTAATGTGAAAATAGCGATTGTGAGATTAAGTTGCGATTTGCAAAACAATACCATCCCTTTTCGGTTCTATATTTATGATCTGACCAAATATAGAATGAATTACATCCACATGAGTTCAGTTTAAAGGATTTGAGTTGACCCTGAGTGTACACTGGTTAATTTTACGTTACATACTCTTTGAGAGATATCAGATTTTTAACAAAAAGAACCGGCCTCATACATGTACTGCAAAACAGCAAACTCATTCATCAGTCTAAGCCTAATATGCAATGAAATGCCCAAAGTACTTTCCTGTAATACTGAAATGGAGAATGGTACTCAAGGACTTTATTTTCCTCTTCACACCCTATCCAACATACCATTTATTGTGGCATTTCTGAAGTGCCATTATTAGGTGCTATTATGTGGGGAATTACAGTCTTACAATCTCTCAGCACACATGCTAACTTCAATGACACTGTAAATGTACATACATTCCCACACATGCACACAGCAGCTGGTGCTTAGGCCTCCCATCTGTACATCTCAGACACTGATAGACCCCCATTACTTTAATATGAAAATTACAACCACATGAAATTTCTCCCATGGTTCAAACATACAGCGGCTGGCGACCACACTGTACGGCAGCCTGTCGCTCCAGTTCTGTGTTTTTTTTCCTCCCCTCCCTCAACTCCAGATCAGGCACTTCAAGGTTTGCCAACCATAACACAGTTGGCACAGCATTTGCCCTCCCATCGCTACGGTGCACGCAAACGTTGTTTCTCGTCTTTCTTCTCTTATTCCTCATCATCTGTTTATTTTGGTTTTTCTTTTTCCGAATGGAAATTTTGAGGTCGATTGGTGTTGCCTGTTCCGGGCGAACAGTTCCAAGCACAAAAGGGGAGGATGAGGGATGGGTGGAGGGTTGGAGAGAGACAGCAAGAAGTCGCGGGGGAAATTTAGATTTTAACCGGCAAAGAGGGAGCTTCAAAACAGCTCCCATGTGTTCTTTATTTCAGCTGGGGTTTGATGGCAAATGGAGCGAGGCAAGAGCTGGCTAGACTCTCTACCCTACACACAAATACTGTACATAGACACACACACACAAAGAAAGACGTACATACTCTGCCCACTATCCCCTCCACCAACCACATCCACTGACTACAAACCGATACAGAGCAGAAGACTGTACTTTCCCAGGCCCTGCTGCCAGTTTGGACTTACTTACTTACATTACCTAGGTTTGGTTTATGACAACACAACAAGACACTGAGGTTTGAAGGAATGTAGGACTAAGTATTGTAGCTTACAGTCATCCAGGGGAAGCAACTGAGAACACTTTCTCTTTTCCAGGAGTAATCTGTTTCGCATTCAATCAGTTTCAGGCCTGGGAGCTGCCAGAAGACCGTTGGCCACAGAGCAGGGCTTCCTGCCTTGCTAAAGGGCAAACAATGCAGGTGATGATGGAGAAGAGAGCATTACTCATTCACTTCTTCATCTTTCTGGCGTGTCAAAAGATTGCGAGGAGCACCCGTCCAGCTACATCAACACTGTGTCACACTTAACAAGACGAATATCTTGGCTACAGCTATTAAAGGAAAATGAGGGTTAATTACAACTTTCTTTTTGCAGTTATGGAAATCATGTCTATCTGTAATGATGTGATGACTGTTTACAATAGAAATCATTTTTCCAGTTGCCCTTGTTGTCTCTACCAATTAAGTTTTGACTAACCTGACCATGTGCTCATGCTTCTTGCCCTGTCTGACTTCTTTTCAGGGAGGCAATTCTTTGAGTCAATACAATGTTATAATTACTGATAGAAATGATGGCCAAAACTACTAAACCTGTTATAATGGATCTTTTTGGCCCTTTGTGGGCAGTACAACGAGCTGTAAACACTACACTGACCTAATACTGACTAAGCATTTGACTATTTGGACAGCCAGCAGACAGACTGGAGCATCTGAAGTTGTGTTTCTTGGCACTTGAAGCATTTAAGTCCAACATTCACTCTCCTTTGAGCTTTGTTTTTTTCTCCACTAACTCCTATGGTCTAAAAGTTCCATTATGTTGCCAGCTAGTTGCTGACTCTGTCTGTCTGTCATTTGTTGCTGTGCAGGTAGTGTACAGAGGGTGTACCAGAGCTTTTTCAATGAAAATAGATGCTTTCTGCATCTAAAAGCAGGTTGAATAGAGAGGTGAGTCTGAACTTAAACAATACTGTTGTGGGACATAAAACAATAACAGTGGCTGAAAGGCGATGAAACCTTCCAGTTGAGCTAGGGGGGACTGCAGAGTTGGATGAAAATTCTCTACTACAGACACCTTTCACATTACAGGTAATGTTTTTTTCCATTGTTAATGTAAAATACTGATTGGTGCAGCCTTAAAATAAGAATCAGAATGATCCTTTTTAGGACAGGTTTCTTGGCCGTAGTTACAT
>NW_024041373.1:5660540-5765540 GCF_014851395.1 Micropterus salmoides
AGCTCAGTATCCTGCAAGCCCATTTACCAGTTAAATGGGTTTCAATGCAGAGTCACATGGTGCAAATATATATTTCCCCAAAAATGCATCCAGGATTTTTTTTTCTCATTTGAATTCACATTTCATGATGAACTGACATTCTTGCATTCCATGTGTAATGAAAACATGAATTAAGGAGACAATGATGCAAATATGCTACAACTGCAGTAAATAATAGCACTGTCCTCCATTACAGTTTTTTTTCTGTTGCCATGGTACTATTCACACAACTATATGCTAATTTTCACCACTCTTAGTACAAAAAACACAACAGATCATCAAAATGATATTTTTTCACAGTGATAAGTACATCTGACATTGACTTGGTACAACAAAAACATGTAGAAAGACATGTTTCATACAAGTTACATGCAGAATGTTTGTTAAGATTCTCTTCTCTATTGTTAAAATACCTTTTACGATCACTATGCTTATTGTCCCTTGTTGATCACTGCTGAAACATTTCTTAATATACATGTATGTATTGTTGTTTCATTTGCCTGTTATATTCAGATTCAAACTTCAGAATCACCACCCTAAGGTGTGAGATTTTCACTGTGTGTGACCTCAACCTTAGTGCAAGTAGCTTAGTGCTCTACGTAACACACAGAGCCACAAAGGACCACTGCAAAGATTACAGTATGTACAATACAATACAGGAAAATACACTACATCATTACCATCCATAATTACATTGCTAATTTCACGTGGTGGTAAACTCAATTGGTTACCAAATATTGTAGAAAGGGGTGTGAACATCAGCAATTCCTGTCAACATGGAGCAGAAGAGAGAGCAAGGCAGTGGAATCGATCAAGAATTCGTGGACAGGCCCAGAGAGGTGGGCAGGGCCGCCATCAGAGAGGACAGACTCAGAGTTCACTCACATTTGATTAGACAAACCTATTTGTTGCAATAGAGTAAAATACAGTAAGTCTGTTTCTTGCATCAGTGATTGTAGAGGATGTCTTCATTGATCACAACTTGAGGATATATCCTATATAGATAGATATGGAAATGACAGATAAATGTTGGATAATGTAAGTGTATTGCCTATTGTGAAAACTGTGTAGTCTGTCTTTTACAGTATACTGCATAGGGGAGAGCAGGGCGAAAGTACCATATTTCAGAAAAACCTGATTTTAAAAGATTATGTTGTAGACAGTGATATATTTTTGCTGTGGTCACTAACACACAGGTGTCGTCTATCAATATCAGGTGGTATTTTGTACAAATGTAGAACGACATCCGTATAATTTCACTTTAAACATAAGCGGCACATTGTTACTCGACCCCATCAGTTAGGCCGAAAGTAACACACAGGAGGGTCGAAAGTAACACAACTAGATTTTTTGTGTTTCACTTGTTCTTATTAAATATACGTGACTATGACCTTGTAAATATGTAACTGCAAATGTATTTTGTCCTTTATCTTTGCAAAAAATGTATAAATTACATTTTTATTTTATTTATTATCTATTTACAGTTTCTTCAAATGTTTCAAAATAACATCATGACATTTCAAGAAACTTCTATTGTGAATCAATGGTAGTGTGGTTTGAATTAAAAGCGGCTGTGTTACAAGTGTGCTGCGTTTGGAGTGGTGAAATTTTACCACATACTTGCGATACCAGGCACAGCCACAAAATGATCATTCTACCAAAATTGCATTAAGCCTGTTGAATCCTTTGAGTGGATATTTTTACTCTGAAACTTACACTTACAATGTTACTTTTTCTACTTCGCCTATGCTTCCTGAAGTGTGAATATATTCTTAAAATAATTTGTCATTTGCATGCTTTCTTATAAAAGGGAGTGTGTATGTTTTAAGAGGATGTTTGGTGCTTTGCCATTAAGTGCTGAAAGACAGCCTTGGGACGTGTGATCCATCTCCACTATACAACACAACTCAGCCCACTGCACCTGTGTTTGTGTCTCATTATTTAACTGGTTTTGGGTTCATTTTCTTCTCCATCACTGCAATGAAATCTGATTATGTTGTACAAATGGAAAAATATACAAGATGTCTTAAGGTGCCATGTATACAGTATATTATGACAATGCGGTGGCAAAGAGGTTGTCACAATGACTCCATTACTGAAATTGGGAAATGATTGGCTGCTACTTTAAATGTTCAACAGCACGTTGTATGGATGACTAGAATGCTTAACATACTGTTCAAAATATTCAGCAGGACAACATGATCCACTTGTTGGGGCACCCTGAGCACTAAGCTAGATTATATTTTGAAAAGGTAAACACACAGACACACACAGGCACAAAGATACACTTCACAGATCTATACAGAATTTATTTCTGTATCCTGCCTGGTGCCCTTGGTATGTTTTATAGCCTCTGTCCTTGTGCTAATAACACCACTGAGAAATCCACCCACTGAGTGAGACATTATATTCAAGTAGTCTTTCCATAAAGGGAACATAGCAGGTTATACTTACCTGTCTACAAGATGCACCACACTTTACAGAACACTTCATTTCTGACCTCTTACTATGAGCAAAGGTGGTTCTAGAGAAGGCCTTGTCACTGCTATAATCATGACAGTAAAATCATCTTGTTAGCACATTTGACATCCCAACATTCACATGGGATGAAGATAACTAGATCTTGTTGAGTAAAAGCACCATTGAATGGGCAACACCAATCTGCAGTTTGCACGTTCCAGACCTTGAATACGAGTCATCAGTGGCTAACTTCTTTGATCAAACATTACAGATCCTTGTGGGGAGACCAGATCATTGCTGGTACAGAAAATGGGACGTAAATCAGAAACAGAAAAAAAGATTTATAAAAGATATAAAACAACAAAAAGTTATGAATACATATACTGAGACACATGCAGCACATATTGTGCCAAACCATGTTGGTTTAGACTGTTAGCATGCAAATATTTGCTAATTAGCACTCAATACAAAGTACAGCTGAGGCTGACGAGAATGTCATGGGTTTTGCAGGTATTTGGTCATAAACCAAAGTGCTGGACCAAATTAAATTTGACCAGATGACGGTGCAAGATGAGAAGTCAGGGGATCAAAGTTATTACAATTCTACCTCTGTAGACCTTGAATGTGCCTGCCAAATTTCACACCGATCCAAACAACAGTTGTTAGAGATATTTCAATAAAGAACTGAAAAGTCAACCTTATGCAGTGGAGATGTCAGAAGAAGAAGTCAGCGAGATACATCATGTGGGAACCACTATGGATACATGTAACAATGTCAATCAATGTTACAGTAAAGATTATTACATATTTTACACGATAAGAGAAAATTTTGACTTGGTGCTGGAGGAAAGCCAGACGATTACCAAAGTCATTAGAATACATTCTTTTGGCACCTCGAATATCTCAAAATATCGCAAATTTCGTGGCAAGCCATCTAATAGCTGTCAAAATGTTTCACCTCGTGGTGGCGCCAGAGGAAAAGTCAGGTTCACCAAAGTCTATAGTTCATCCTCTGGAGACCCTGAATGTCTGTACAAAATTTCATGCCAGTCAATAGTTGTTATATATCAGTCAAGGGCCAAGTTTCCCCCCTCCAAAAAACAAACTACAAACTTTTCAGAATTACATATCAAGCTTACAAGTGGTGATTATAAAGTATGACATATTTAAAAGATAAAGTTTTTCCTGTACAAAAATATTAACTGTTGAAGGTGTGACATTTGATTGGAGATTACAAGGCAAAACAAAGATTAATCAATTCTGTTTTATCATAAGATGGACACAAACCTATTACAACCTGCAACAGCTTGATACTGCAGTCTGTCCTTTTATGTGGGCCTGAGCTATTCATTTTTGTCGTAAATATTTATCCATCCATAAAAGCTGTATAAACGTGGCTACACAGATAAAAAGCAAGCTTAATTGGATTTAAAAGGATTCACTTTCCCCTTCGGCCCTGTCTACTCGTGTTATGGTGCTACAGATACAAGAGCAGACAAGGAGATGCTGCAGGTTTAGTGAATACATGTGGAAATTAAGCTAATCAGATCAAGGTGTATTTAATGGCCTTTCTTTCTTCTTTGTTTACATGTAGTCTTGTAAACACACTGCACAATGTTGCTGTTGTCAGCAGTAACATTATGCAAACCATAGCCGATTTGATCACATAGCAGAGAGTTCAGCCTCGACTTTGACTAAACGAATGAGGGTGACTACCCTGACGTAGACTCTATAACTCAGATACACACACAGGCTTTAAATGAATGCATACATGCCTGTCTTGCTCTATCTCTCTCTAACATGCACTCTCTTATTTCTCTCCCACTCTTAATCCAATGACCCTCACCCCCTTTAGGCCACGTTGAGACAGCCAGCCCCAGGGTTGGGGTGATTGATGACTTCAGCCAGGGCCAGGCTGCAACCACAGGCAAACACACATTACTCACCCCAAAGATAAGCAAATGGTCCGCAAGCCGCCAATGGCCCTAAGTGCTGCACAAACACAGGTAACACTGGCCTCATTTCAAAAAGGTTCATTACCTAACCACAGCTGGTTACCACTATGGAACAAACAAAAAAAAAACTGAAAAGGGCAATATGCTTGCCTGCTTTCATCTCTTGATCTGGTAGCACGAGGTCAGATCAAATCAATGACTCTGTTTTCAGCAGTGTCTCTGGGATGCCCTCAGCAATGACGTTCAGACTGATGAATAATAAGACACAGCTTGATGTGAAATTTTCTGGGTGCACTGCCAGAAAGATGTGCCTGAGTTTGACTTGCTTGTTCTGTGGAGGTGAGGAGAAGGTGCAGACTTAAATGCCACCAGGGTTTGATGTAAACAACTGACAATACAGTACAATACAGGTAGTGTATCAACACGCAAGGGATGGCAGCATAATTAACACATGACATGGAAGAGCCAGTTTGGTGTTCCTGCCAAAAATACCCTTCTTGATGATACAATACCTCTTATAGTTTCTGTCACAAAGCTGAGGGACTAGAGGGAGTAAAACAGGGGCAGATGTTAACAGAAAAAACAAGGTGGAAATTCAAAGTGTAATATTAAAAAAGGAGGGGAGCCAATGGCTAATAGCTTCTTTTTGGAAGAAAATTGTTCATTCTACTAGGAGAGCTATAAACACCTATACCAAGGAAAACTGAAGCTGTTCAGGAGGCTAGTGTTGGATCACTATCTTGGTAAACTATGTTTGCTTTCCTTTAATTTGTCAACCATTTGTTTAAACTCCATTGAAAGTGGCATATCTACAAATGTGTCACCAAAAAACTATTGTTTTGAAAAATACTGAGCATATGGATCAAAGGAGGAGATGAGGATTTTACAGGAAGGAGAGGCTTCAATGGACATGTTGATGTTTTTTTGCCTTAATTCTGGGTTGCCATTGGAATCCACTGTAACTACTGTGAATCCAAGCTGACCATAGCGGCTGTCGTCCACAAAAGTGCAAGCTACAAACTCTTCAGAGCTGCCATTCAAGAAGCATTTGTTCCTAGACTGTTTTTGTGGACTATTCCTTTAAACTGAAAGCCAACAGTGTTCACAGGCATGTAGTTTGAACACCCAGGACTCTGAATTACAAGTCCTCCCTTCCACCTTCTCACTCCCCTTCTTGTGCAACAGGCCGATGAACAGACGGATGAACAGGCAGATGAAAGATGCTTCCACAGTGGGCCCTGGCTCCGGCCCCTCTCCATCAATCACAATCAATGCCAGCATTTGGCCCAATTAGGCCCCCGGAACACTCAGGGCCACAGTTTGATTGTTAACACTGTGAAAACACAGAGAAGGAGGGGGGGAGGGGGTGGATGTGGGGTGATGACGGGATGCGGAGAGCTTAGGGTGAGGTTGGAGAGAGAAGGAGAAAAAGAGGGGGAGGAAGGTCAGATAGCTGGCGGCCCCATTTCCTCTCTAATGGCCTCCAAACGAGGGAGTATGAGGGAATGTTGCCCCGTAAAGCAGGTGACCCGGAGGAAGGGGGGGCAGCCGCACCCACCTCCAAAACGCTCATTTGACTTGTACAATCAACACACACACACACACACACACACACACACACACATCATTAAAAGAAAGAAATGGATGGTCATGCATGAGCATAATTATGCACACAGGGAAAACCATAAACACAAATTATGAGCAAACCTACGCCAAGGAGAGGTTGTTCCTGAACATAATCATGCATGTAACACACACACAAAAACATGCAGTGTCATTTCCAAGTAATCCCATAACCCCCACCACCAGTAATCACTGATTTGCCTCAGTTCCCGCACTGAAAAGCCATTACAGAGCTGCAGTTCTCTTCGCTTTGCTAGACAGCCTGATCAACTTTCCATTTTTGGAGGGACTTACAGTAAACAGCAGAACACCTGGATTGGGTTGCACCAGCTATTCAGGAATCCATCACTAAATTTGTGTGCGAGTCCTTCCTATGTTCTTAGTAACTACTAGGTAGTTTCTAAAAGGTAATTGCAAAATTAGTTGGTAATATTAATGCTTAAGAAAGAAGTCAGCTAGTAAAGGTGTAACATGTAATTACAGAAGTTGGCAAGCCATAACCTCCATAAAACTGCAATGTGTCATGTCATGGCAATCCTTTGTAAATGTGACTTTGCTTTATATTTATATGGAACACAGAAAACTGAATGGGAAATATCTTATTGTGCTAACCTAAAGACCAATTTATGTTTCTATGCATGTAGCCTACGTCGTCGTGAGCACTGATTTTTGAAAATGTTCCTGGTGTATATATATGGTGTATAGTTTGATCAAGTATGAGGCCATGTGTTTTATACCATATTTTTTAGGACCTTTTTCACTCTTAGTTCAGTTAGCTACATAACAATTACACCTGACAGTGTAAATATTCAGTGACAATAAATCTTTACATAAGAACTAGTTTGTGTGGTGCACATCACTTTAATTTAGCAATGGGTAAATCTCCACTTAGTAAACGCTTTCATTATGACTATAAGCTAAGTTTTAACCGCAGGAGCAAGAGGCTCTTGGTGCTGCTGTGATGTCCAGCATTGCTCTGATGATCGAGCTGTCATCATTTCTTTTTCTAATCATTACAGACACTGCCAAAAACAGGGAGCTAAAACTCCAATCACGAAATTCAGCCCGTTAAATCTCTTCTTCCCTCTCCTTCACAAACACATTTGCTTAAAAACACATGTAGCTTGACTCTTTTTTTGCCATTTGTACTGTACCTTCTTGTAGATTTGGTCGATTCTGAAAGAAATGGAGCGTATGAGCTGTGACACACTGCTCTCTGGTTAGCTCATTGACTGAGTCAAGGTCTGTTTTGAACCGTTTTTCTCCAGTGTCCTTGCTGAATGTGCCAAGCTCTAAGCAAAACCTGCTGTTCCTACCATTTCTGGTAATATAATCTCACTTCATTTGAGTTAATAAGTGAAACCAACTGGGCTCTGTCTCTTTTCTTTCTGTTTGTGTGACTGTGGGTGGGTGGTTGGGAGCCGGCAAGTAGTGCATTCTGTATGAGAAAAAAAAGTTTTATAGCATGCATGTGTGTTGTCATGTGCTCACATATTGTTGTATATCTATATCTCAAAAGAATCTTATCAGTCTTGATTTCAATGGAGATACTGGTGAACCATAGTGACCTTTCAAAAGACAAATCTGGTAAAATCATTGAACTGGATGTGTTTTTGTCCTTGCATGTGCGTGAGTGCATATGTAACTGTGGTTATTAAGTAATAAATGCCAACCAGATGTACTATTTTTAGCCAGGCCCTTCATTCTACAGTGAAGGAACCCCTTTTGTTTCAGAAAGGCCTGTGTTTGTCCCAGGGCTGAAAGCGGGAGGCAGTGGTAGTAGTGGTCCGTATTGGTTTGTGTGTAATTTAAATCCATCTCTTTGCGTTGGTCTCTTCCTCTGTCATACCCCCACCCCCACCCTTTCCGTAGCTGAGAGGCTGTTTTTTTTGTTTTTTTGTGGAGGGGGCGATCGGAGGCAGGAGGGGAGGGTTCAGGCCTGTTTGTTGAGAGGAGGACGTGACGGATGAGAGAACCTATTTGGTGGAATGGAGAATGGATGTGCGGGTGCGGCTTGTACCCCTATCCTCAATACAATCCAGCGTAACCAGCCCCTGCCCTGCCCATATCCACAGACAGCCGTGTCTGACGGGCCTGACAACTACACTAAAGGTGTGGAATTGTGATTGTGAGGGAGGATTTTCCGTGCCTTCATGCTCTCTGTGCATGAGGGAGATGGAGTGTGTGTGTCTATGCGTGTGTGTGTGTGTTCAGAAAGCTTGTGATCAAGCTTGCATGTGGCCACACATGTGATTTAATGGAACTTCAGAGAGGACTGCTGTTAATCTGCTCATTACAACAAACAAACATATACAATCTAACCAGACGAACAGGTCTAGACTGGCTGGGTGCCATATAGTTAAGGGAAAACTCCCTCCACCCAAGAAGAACATACACCTACACACACACACACATACACACACACACACACAGGATGTACAGTGCTGTATGCTTAGACGAAGACTGACATGTCACGCCAAGAGGTTAAAGGGGGATAATGATTTGCTATTAGACCAAGAGGAGGGTGTACAAACACACAGCTCCCTCGGAGGCCCGTCTGGTTTCTGCACCACTTTGTGTGGGGGTCTGTGTGTGTGCATGTCCTTCATGAATTCCTTCACATTCCTCAGGATCAGTGTTAGGAAGCTCAGTGTCCTGCCAGCTGTGGGTAGCTTTAATGCGTCTGCCACTCACAGTTGCAGCTCCCTGCACAGTAAAGTGGTTGCAGCACTCTCTTTCCCTGCTCGCACCTGTAGCCGCTAGACATTTAAACCTCGTGCTCAAGGGCACTTCAGCAGTGCTTTCAGGTTGATCACTGATGTGATTTAAACGTGTATCTTTAGGCTTTTTCTCTGTGTGTGGGCATACATATGTGCATGCTAATTAAGAAAACTGAAGCCAACAAACCACAAGAGAGCAGAAGCTTACTGAAGCAAATAATGATGATATAGCAAATAATGATGGGAGTCTGCCGCAACATTCACCTGAGGTGTGAAACTCTTCCTCAATGTAAGCGAAGATGTGAGTGGCACACTAATTATCAGTTGGGATTCGGGTAATATAGGTGCAGCAATTTGCGGCTACATTTAAGATGGTAAAACTTTCACCAGCAAGCCAATTTCCTCTGGTGGAGAGGGGCTCCACTAGCACACCATGAGGGGAAATCCACCTATAAAAGAATTTTCTTGTTAATGCGAGCACTCCAATGAGCTTGTACTGTTCAATCCAGATGTGTGAGCATGCCAAAAGCCAACTTTGTTATAAACAAAAGTAGTACTTTGGGCTGTTACATTAAATATAGATATTGTTGCAATGAATCGTGCAATTTCATAAGGTGAGTACTAGAAAGCACTTTCCTAACTGCATCACTGTTGGGTGGGTGAAAGGTAAACTTTTCAGGCTGTAGTCAGAATAAGTCACTGTGTAATGTATAATAAATGGATGTTAGCTAGGGATGTTGTTCAAGAGACACTTTTGCATGGTTTATGCAGCCTAAATGAGCATACTTAATATGATACATGATACACATACAAAAAGTTGATTTCCCCACTGATGAAAAGTTGTTTTTAGAGGGAAACAATCAGTTCTGGATGCTTTTCATGGGCTTTAAGACAATTCTAAGAAATTTCTCTGTGCAAGAAAACCACATTAACGAAATGAATATTTTGCAAACTGCAATATACATGACAATTGCAGCATATCTTTGTCAACAAAATGTTTTATATTTTAAGAGAATAACCATCAGACCCATAACCCTTGATCACCTCTCCAAAACATGGATGTAAACAGTCACTGGAACATCTCACCCTATAGTAGTGGGAGAAGATAACCTCTTTACCTCTCACCTCTCACCTCTGTCCCCTGGGTTCAGATGTGTATGGGGTTTCTTCCCTGCAAGTTTGACTGTTAAAATGTCATCCCATACATCTGGGTCATTAAAATACCAAATAAGTTTATTGGCATTACCTTTTCCTGCTTATAGAGATATAATCACAAATGTATGGTGTTTGAAATGACTGCAAAGATACAAATATATGAATATCCAGAGTATACAAACTTTACACCCATATAGCATGTATGCTGCACTTGGCCTGCACTGATGACTTGTCTTAGCACTATTGTTCAAATGGAGTTTCATTTAAGGCAAGGCAAGGCAAGTTTATTTGTATAGCACATTTCAACACAAGGTAATTCAAAGTGCTTTACAGAAAACATAAAAGCCAAAGGGAAATATAAAAAAGTTTAAAAGCAACATTGGGAAATTGAAAAGAAATACACATTAAAATATAATAAACGTTACAGTGCAGTGTACAACCAGGGTTAAAAGAGTTAAATGGAAAATAAAAACAGGCTGAGGGGTTGAGCAAATAATTGAGTTAAAATTATTTTGAGAAGAGAATAAACAGAGAAGTACACTTAATCTACTCTCTCTAGCTAGTCTGTACTCGGGTCCATAGCAATCTTTGGGTCCACTGAAACTCCAAAAACCCTCGGACACTACAGAGAAACCAGGACATGTCTGTCCGCAGGCCACTTTGATCCAGTTATACTCTGGACCCACTTGCGTGTTTACAGGTGGACAGAGGTTCCTGCAAATCACTCAGGCGCGACATTTAAGACCACTTCCTTCACTCTGTTCAGTCTCACTGTCTTTATCTTTACACTCATTACCTACTCATTTCTCACCGTGTAAATATTTAATTAAAAGCAATGTTAAAAATAAAAGTTTTGAGTCTTTTGGTAAAATAGATAATAAAAACACGATTAAAAAATAATAAATTAAAAAATAATAAATTTTTAAAAAGGGAGAAAAAAAAGTTTAAGCACAGTCCATATTTTCATATTCTATGCTGGAAACAATCAAAAGTCTCTAAGTTCATGTTTTTCTTTTCAAACACATGCAAATATTTTCAGGAAAAGATTATTTCCAAGAAAAGCAAGGGCGAACGCATAGCAACACGTCTCGAATAAATCATTAAGAGCCATATTCTCCTCATGAACTTAGAAGCAAATCACATAATTCAATAAAAAATCATGCATTAGAGGGGAACATTTCATTTGGATCAATGGAAGGTATTGATGTCAACATTAATGGCTGGGCGAACTATTGTAACCCAGTTTGCGATGGAGGGGAGGGAATGGGGGGTTGAGAGAAGAGTCAGCCCAGTGTAGAGGCTCTTTGTCTGGGATGGACTACAGAGATGCAAGGCCTGGCCTGGTTCTGGGATCTGGAGGTTGGCCAGGGCTTGAGGGGGAGCCAAGAGTGCAGAAGTGGCTGATCGGTCCCATACTGACACAAAGAGGTCTTTCTCTGGACCACAGGTCTGCGGCGGCCCCGGACTCGCAGAGGGGACGTCAGACTACAAAAGGGAGGTTGACACACACACACACACACACACACACACACACACACACACAAAGACAGTGAACACACACATACTTGGAAAGACAGAAGGGCACTCAGAAACACAACGCTGTTGCATCTTTCTAAAGTTTCTTCCTTTTAATAATTTCCTCAATACGCTTCCTTTATGGCTTGAAATGGTTTCTGTATTTGTTGTAATGCAGATGTAATATAGTGATGGGGATTTTGATCAAATGCATGTCTGTGTATGCATTCACGTCTGTAAAACGTGCTTATGCATGTATGCATGCTCTCTCTCCCTTTTCAGTGTTATGTAACAAAGATTCTTTTTTCATTGTTGTGGGGAACATCTATTCTCTCTGCCTCCCCCCCAATTACCCGACCCCCAATCACTTGTCCCCCTGCAACCTGTAAATGGGGTGAGGGCTGGCCTGGGTTAAGTAGACCCAGGCCTCCTTGCCAGTTAATGAAGCTTAATTAGCTTGATTAAAGCCTAATTAGAAATTGGGGTTAAAGGGAGAGCGGTCCCTGTAAAGATGACCTTTCACCTTTGAGCTTTAGCCCCTTTAGATCAGAGCAACCTGCGAAGAAGAACTTAATGAGCCAGTCGGCTGTATATGTATGTAGGCTGTGTGCGCGTACGTGGACGAGTAGTGATTGTGTCCTGTTGACACAGAGCAGCCTTGGCCTCGCTGCTTTCATAAGACAAAGGAAAGCATCTCAAACAGCAAGTAGATCGTACCATTGCAGCAGGACAGAGTAAAAGACAGTAAAAAGGAATAGCATATGTATGTGGGAATATAGCCAGTTGTTTTAAATAAATGTAACGAACTGACACATTTAATGGGAACACGTGCAGTGGATGAATTGTTCTTTGGATGACAGCATCAAAAGAGTAGGACAAGAGAGGCCAATGTACTTGAGAAAACCCAAGCAGGTAGGCTGCACTTATTCTGACTGCAAATACAGAAACAAGGAAAACAGCAACCTTAATAGGCCGCATCACAACAGAACTAAACACCAGTGCTACAGACACAAATTACTGAACACACAGAAATACTAATACAGCCATAAAGTCAATATGCTCATATATACTATTAACCATGTTCAGTGTAGTGTAGTGTAGCATGTTAGCTTGCTAACACTTACTAACACAAGGTACACAGTACAGAATCAGAAATACTTTATTGATCCCTGAGGGGAAATTCTTTAAAGCGAAGGGGAAGTGGACATTAGTTCCCAGCATTTAACCCATCCTATTTAGGAGCAGTGGGCTGCCATTGTACAGCGCCCGGGGAGCAGTTCGGAGTTCAGGGCCTTGCTCAGGGGACACCTTCGGCATTGGTTTGTGCTGGACTCTATCGACCCAAGCCAAATCCCAACAGACTGAGCTAAAGCTGCCCACAGCTGAGGCTGATGTATTGGATAAATGAACATTTTGACCTGATGATGGCATATGAGGAAAAGTTATCAGGATTAATTCTCTGGGGAGTATGAATATTTGTGCAAAATTTAAAGGCATTCCATCTAAAATGTGTTGAGATATTTCCTTCCGGATCAAAGCGGTGGATCAACCGACTGACACTGCCATCCCAAACAACCACATTGCTGGCCTGGCTAAAAATTACATCTCAGAAATTTAACAAACAATGTGCAGCTAAGTAACTGTGTACTCCAGTACTACGATATATATATATATATATATATATATATATATACACACACTCACCTAAAGGATTATTAGGAACCCATACTAATACTGTGTTTGACCCCCTTTCGCCTTCAGAACTGCCTTAATTCTACGTGGCATTGATTCAACAAGGTGCTGAAAGCATTCTTTAGAAATGTTGGCCCATATTGATAGGATAGCATCTTGCAGTTGATGGAGATTTGTGGGATGCACATCCAGGGCACGAAGCTCCCGTTCCACCACATCCCAAAGATGCTCTATTGGGTTGAGATCTGGTGACTGTGGGGGCCATTTTAGTACAGTGAACTCATTGTCATGTTCAAGAAACCAATTTGAAGTGATTGGAGCTTTGTGACATGGTGCATTATCCTGCTGGAAGTAGCCATCAGAGGATGGGTACATGGTGGCCATAAAGGGATGGACATGGTCAGAAACAATGCTCAGGTAGGCCGTGGCATTTAAACGATGCCCAATTGGCACTAAGGGGCCAAGAAAACATCCCCCACACCATTACACCACCACCACCAGCCTGCACAATGGTAACAAGGCATGATGGATCCATGTTCTCATTCTGTTTACGCCAAATTCTGACTCTACCATCTGAATGTCTCAACAGAAATCGAGACTCAGCAGACCAGGCAACATTTTTCTTCACAAATGCTTTGCTGCATACCTCGGTTGTAACGAGTGCTTCTTTCAGTCAAAGTTGCTCTTCTATCAGCTTGAATCAGTCGGCCCATTCTCCTCTGACCTCTAGCATCAACAAGGCATTCTGCTCTCTTGTGGTTTGCCGCATCCTGGATGTTTTTCCCTTTTCACACCATTCTTTGTAAACCCTAGAAATGGTTGTGCGTGAAAATCCCAGTAACTGAGCAGATTGTGAAATACTCAGACCGGCCCGTCTGGCACCAACAACCATGCCACGCTCAAAATTGCTTAAATCACCTTTCTTTCCCATTCTGACATTCAGTTTGGAGTTCAGGAGATTGTCTTGACCAGGACCACACCCCTAAATGCATTGAAGCAACTGCCATGTGATTGGTTGATTAGATAATTGCATTAATGAGAAATTTAACAGGTGTTCCTAATAATCCTTTAGGTGAGTGTGTATATATATATATACACATTTGGATAAGAAGAAGTGGCAGTGAACTTTGAAAGATTTAATGGGTTCATGTTGTCAATAAGCCCTGCAAGGGTCTGGCGACCTGTCCTGGGTGTACCCCACCTTTCGCCCAATGTCAGCTGGAATTGGCCCCCACGACCCTGTATGCAGGATAAGCGGTTGACGATGGATGGACGGATGGATGTTGTCCACATGTACTGTAAGTAAAAATCATATAAACATTCACACACAAACAATGTTACTTATGTTATGAATGTGTTTGGTAATATATGACTTAGAAGTGAATATCCTCTGCTTCTTCTTTTGGTAACATGAAATAAAGCCTCTTGCTATCACTATCACTGAAATATAGACCACGTTTTCATTTACAGCAGGCAGAACATGATAAACCTCTTTTGACATTTTGACACAGTTTGCACAATGATGCCAAAGTAAGATGACCAGACTATTGTGTGAATCACGTGAAGTAAAATGTGCAGCCTTTTGAACTCCAGATTGACTATAACTAGACAGACACACACAAACATAAAGAGATTTTTTTTTTTATACATGTGCCAGTGTGATGACTTTTTTTTATTCACATAGAATGGATGTTTTTGTAGCAAATGTGACAGGATTGCCACACTATCTCGCCCTGGGGGCATGAACTGTTTACGCAGTCACTTTAGGGTAAAGATTTGGTTTAAGGTAAGGACAGTGGTTCTCAAACTTTTCCTGTCACGCCCACACTCGCAACAGCCTTGCTAGATTCAGAGCACTTTTGTTTGTCTATCTCACCGTATGAATCATTCATGCAGTTCCCCTGGTTTAAGAACCACTGGGAATTATGGTAAGGTTAGGTTTAAGCAAGTAGTGGTTATGGTTAGGGTAAAGGGAATAAATATGTAAGTCAATGTAATGTCCTCTGAAGTGATGGCAACACAACTGTGTGCCCAACTGTGTGTCTGTGTGTGTGTGTGTGTGTGTGTGTGTGTGTGTGTGTGTGTGTGTGTGTGTATGTGTGTGTGTGTGTGTGTGTGTGCATGAAAGAACCCAATAAGAGATATCTGTGAAATGGCTGAGGTCAGACTGGCCTGGAGGTGACAGTTGAACTACTCCACCTGGTGTGTGTCTGAGTTTGTGTGTGTTTTAGCCTGTGAAATGAAGACGGGTGGTAATGTAATGCAGGGAGGGGGAATGGGGTCATGAGATAATCAACCCCTGATCAACGCCACCCGCCAACACATATCCACACATACACATTCACACACACTGTCTGTCTTGGCCCTGAGATAACCGGAGTCAAGGGCCCAGAGGTCAAAGGTCAGGGCCCTGGCTCATAGGGAACACATGGAAGGGATAAAGAGGCTCTGGATTCCATAAAGAATGAGCAGGGATGGACTTATTTATGGCTGCACGGAAAACATCACAACCCAACTCCCTCTCCTCCTGTCCAGTCCACTCACTCTCAGGCGGAAAGAAGGATATAGTGAGAAAAAGAGAGGAGTAGAGGGGATGAGAAAAGAGCTTTAAAAACAGTTCTGGTTCTCTCGAATTGCTGTCCAAATGGCTTCATCTCAAAGGCTCTCTGAAGGGGGCTCAAAGTTTCCCTCAAAAAAAAAAAAATGAGGACAATTTTAAACAGTCAAACATTGTCAGCCACAAACTGAACGAGTAAAGAAAAGCCATGTGAGAGTGCACTAAAACAGCGGGATATTGTGACAAGCAGTGGTTTTGATTTAGGCCACAGAAACTAATGGCGCGCTGTTTGCTTGCTAAAAGGCACATGGCATGACCAGTCTGTGTTTGGTACACATTAAGTCACTGCATGGACTGACTCACACACTGACACCGAATATTACCCTCAAACACACTCCTGTCATTTTCACATTCTGTGCTTGTTTCACATCTGTCTCTGCACATGTACACCGAATGTTCTGTACTTTCAACATTTTCAGTGCAATCTGCTTGAGTTTTTGACTGCCGCCTTGAGCTTCAAGTTGCTCAAATGTTATTTCACTTATACAGTACATAATGTCATAAATTCCTGTGTGATATTGTTTGTCCCATCTATGCACTATATTTGTGATAATGAACAATGAGGTGTTCCAGTAGAAGAAAATAAAGGATGAGGCAGAGATCCACAAGTGGAATTTGGGGTTCAGTGGTTTGCTCAAGGACAAAGGAAGCAGAAGATCAAACCACAAACCATACGATAAATGCCCAGCCTGCTTTACCACTGGAGCCACTGCTGCCCAGAGTAATCAAATAAAACAAAACAGGAAGACTTTCATTGTTTTATTTCTTTAAATTCATTTAAACATAAAATAAGCAATCACCGGGACGTTGGAAAGACAAATACATTTTGTGTCATCACACTGTTTCAAAGTTTAAACCTACATTAGTTGGGGAGCATTTGAGGGCAACACAACAAGCTGCAAACACATTGACATACTGTGACCTTATAAAGTTGTTGTGGCGAACGTATTAGCAAACAGTGGGTCATTTACACATCCAGCAGACACAGCACAACATTAGAATTCATGTGAAAATTGTATTTCTGGCCACTTTATTTTTAGCTCTGTTTTTGTCTCCACCATCCTTTTAGGGAAATATCAGAATCATCCACTGCCAAGTAGGTTTACACATACAAAGAATTTGCTTTGGTGTCTTGGTGCTTAACAATGAACATAGTAGGTAGTAAAATATAAGACAGATAACGAGAGAGCAACTACTGCAAGTCAAGAATCATAAATATAAAATACAATTGACAAGAAGATATGAAATATAAAATAATAGATATGTCTCTTTAGCAGCTAAATGCTCCACAGTGTTCACATTACACATAGTCATTTCAGACATTGTTAATAACCAAATGTCGATTAAAAGCTTTAAGTATGTTGGCCATAACTGTGCATTTTTGAAAAAGTTTTAGTTAGCCTTTTCTGATTTATCTTGTTTGGAGATCAGTTTTTAAAATCTTGGTTTGTGGTGGCTGAAAAAAACAACAACTTTAGTGTAAATGAAGGACCAAAATGGAGAGAAAAACATGCACAAATTCTACATTGGCCTTAGAGGAGGACTTGAGGAGGCAGATGTAGTTTGGCCACTTGGTTAGAGGTTGAAAGGATTTAAAGAGGTGATGGGAACAAATACAGGAGAGTTAAAGAAAGAAAGATATACACCAAGAGAAGAATGACTTGGCAGTGGCCATCTGTCCTGTTTTGGCCTTTTTACTGTAGCTGAACCAAGGGTGGTAAGCAGACACACACAGTGACACACATATCACGGTCATTACTATTCTATCTATGTTCAGTCTGTCACCTTTGTCTCTCAGTGTATACGTGTGTCTGTGTTTGCGTCCATGGGTGTCATCAGGTCGTTGGGCTCATCACCTAAGGGTCCTGAGACAATAGCAGTGAGATAATGAAGACGGGAGCCAGTAACAGAGGCTGATGGAGAACAATGCAGCGGTAATGGCTCTGGCACAGTGAGTGGTGTTTACTGGTCTTCACTGGGATGTTTCCTTCCTGTCCTACTTTATCAACACACAGGAAAGAAAACAACAACTCCTCCTCCTCCTCCTCCTCCTCCTCCTCTGTATGACTGTTTAGAGGAGTTTTATCTTTTCTTCTTCTCCTCTCCTTTCTCTCTCATCTTATCTAGTGTCTGTCCTTGTTTTATCATCTCTTGTCTTTTTGTTTACTCATGCAAATGATCACAAAACCTGAAAACAGTAATTACACATTTGGTCCAAACTGACCAGAATCTGACTTTTTTTTTTCAAGTAGCCTTCAAAACCTTCTTTCTTTTCTCTTCTTTTTCTTTTCATTGTCTTCAGCTTTCTTTGTTACACCTCTCATTTTTCCTCTTGCACTCCTTGCTCTTGTCTGTTCTACTCTCCTGAGCTATGATCTTGTCTCCAATTCTCTTTCATTTTATCTATTATCCTATTTCTCTTCTCTTCTCTCCATCCCAAACTTCTCAGCAGCACACAGGAAGAAGACAGTCTTGTTCCCTCCCTCCTTTTCCTTATCAGTGTGTTTTCATTGTCCAAGGGGAAGTGGGAGACCTCTTAAACACTGGGATGCTGCATGCTGTTTCTGCCCCCCAACCCCCCCACACCGCCCTCCATTCTTGCTCTTCCTCTTCATTCCTTGTTTATCTACACTCACCCTCCCTCTCTCATTTCAAAGCACCCTGAGGTGGGCTGGGAGGGGAGTGGTGGGAGGAAGGCCTCTCTGGGGTTACCATAATAACTTGGCTTGCTTCTAACTCATGAGCTTTGCTGCCTGTTTTACCCAAGGCTTATAATGTGCTTGTACAGTCCTGACCTTTCTTCATTGCCATATTACAAAACACCGTCTGATACTTCAAAGAGGATGTGATTGTTGCCCTTACACCCTCTGGAGAGACAGAGGCAAGCAGAAAAAGAAGACTGAGCTGGGTAGAGCTGATATGTTCAGGATGTTTTGTTTGCAGAGGACATGAGGTACTGGGTGTAAGAGACAGAGCATGAGGCTGACAGGAGGGAGGTGTGGTGGGGAAGTGTTTAAAAATATTTTCTTGTCTTTATGCTTTGCTACCTTCACTGTCTTTCTCAAGGCTCCTAATTAAGTCAGAAATGCAGTTATGGCAGCAGCAGAATGAGAACAACATATTCATAAGGTGACATCACTGTCAAGCACCTGTTTGTTTTATCTCTGTTATGCAACATTAATCAGTGATAGGAACAAATGTAACGTACAACACAAGTGGAAACCTCCAGGTCTGAATGTGGAAGTAAGTTAAAACTGCATACTCTCTAACGGCCAGCAGGGGGCAACTATTCTGGTTGCAAAAAAATGTCCGGTTCCATTAGAAATATTGGTAAAATTACCCTACTTCTCACCTCTATTTATTACCTGACTTTCATAATGTGTTTATGGTTTCAGTCGTTAGCTTCAAGTCTTCAATACAGCATGATGTTCATTTTGTAAATTATGGTCCCACAAAATGGGTGACCGCACGATGACTACATCCACTTCTTTTATACAGACTATGATACAATATCACATCCTCCAGCTCTTTCTGGGAAACCTAGGGCGTTCATAGGCCAGCATGTTCAGGTCTGCTCTGGGGTGTTCTCCCAGTCTGACATGCCTGGAAAGCCAGGAGGTATGCCTATCAGATGCTCGAACCAAATTGACTGGCTTCTTTTGTCTTGAACGTTGGGTCACTACGTGGAGCTACTTCTGGATGTCAGGGCAAAGGAAACTCATTTTAGGTAGGTCAGTATTTCTATTTCTGAGGACTAAAAGCATTGTTCTGACTGACAGTGTACAGCTCTGTCATTAGTCAGTTTACTTCTGTTTACCAATTTATTCTCCGCAACACTACAGATTTATGAACATGCACATGGGAGAAGTTTGCCTTCAGGGCTTTCTTGGGGAAAGGCATTCCACCTTTGTTTTTTCCTGAACATGATCAAGTAGCTTTGGTGCCTAAACCTAACCAAGAAAGGCTTTCTGGCAGAAAGCTCTGAGGGCAAACTGGTCCCATGAGCATGCATTTTCAGCATGGGTTAAAGAGGTGGTATTATGGTTTTTGGCTTTTTCCCTCTCCTTTATTGAGTTATATATCTTTTTTGTGCATGTACTAGGTTTGCAAAGTGAAAAAGCCCAAAGTCCACCCCAAAGGGAGTTCCCATCTCCCACAGAAAACACTGCTCTGAACTGCCTGAAAACAGCTCGTTTGTAGTCCAGCCTTTACTTCCCTTTCTGGTAACATGAAAATACGTGTCATAATGCTCGCTGAGCGACTACATTACATTTACATTTACATTTACTCATTTGGCAGACGCCAAAGCGACTTACATTTGAGGAACAACATACAAGCATCTGTATGACTGACACAACTGACAGTACATACTAGTAAGAGCAGCAATAAGTACTAGTAAGAGCTCATAGTACATATCACATCAATGGGGTAAATACCTAGGGAAGGAAGTAAGAGTTAACAAAAGTGCAATCAAAACAAAAAAGTGTAATCAATACAAGATCATTGTAGGGGATAGAAGAAGAAGAGCACAGGATGTGCATGTTAGAGGTTAGGAGTGTTATAAGAGGAAGTGTTCTCGGAGATGAGTTTTCAAGAGCTTCTTGAAGTTAGAGAGGGACGCCCCTGCTCTGATGGTGTGTGGTAGTTCATTCCACCATTGTGGTGTCACAGATGAGAATAGCCAGGACTGGGATTGCTTTGTGTGAAGGGATGGCAGAGCCAGGCGGCGTTTGTTGGAGGAGCGTAGCGTCCGAGAAGGAACGTAAGTTTGTATTATGGAGTTTAGGTAGGTAGGTGCAGACCCAGTAGTCACTGTGTATGCAAGCATTAGTGACTTGAATTTGATTCTGGAGGCCACGGGGAGCCAGTGGAGGTCACTGAGTAATGGAGTGACATGAGTCTTTTTGGGCTGATCAAAAACCAGACGTGCTGCTGTGTTCTGAACCATTTGTAAGGGTTTCACTGCACAAGCTGGAAGACCTGCTAGGAGGGCATTGCAATAGTCGAGAGATAACTCGGCCTGTACCAGAAGCTGGGTGGCATACTGAGTGAGGTAGGGCCTGATTCTCCTTATGTTGTATAGAGCAAAGCGGCATGACCGAGAGACAGCAGCAACATGGTCTGAAAAGGACAGCTGGTCATCAATCATGACACCCGAGTTTCTCACCACCTTGGTTGGAGTGATGGATGAGGAGTCAATTTGTATTGTGACGTTATGGTGGATAGATTGCTTGGCTGGAATGACCAACAGTTCAGTCTTAGAGAGGTTTAGTTGAAGGTGGCAAGCCTTCATCCATGCAGATATGTCCAAGAGACAGTCCGTGATCCGCGGCGAGACGGTGGGATCGCCTGGCGGGAAGGATAGGTAGAGTTGCATATCATCTGCGTAGCAGTGGTAAGAGAAGCCGTGCGAGCGAATGATCGGCCCCAGTGAGGTGGCGAGATGCCCATTGCTGAGAGAGCGGATAGCAGGATCCTGTGGTTGACTGTGTCAAAGGCAGCTGATAGGTCAAGCAGGATAAGAAGCGAGGATTGGGCTGCAGCTTTTGCTGACCTTAGGGCTTCTGTTACAGACAGAAGAGCCATTTCATTAGAGGTCATTCCGTGAGAGGAATTCTGAGACCTGTTTGAATACTGCCCGTTCAATAGTTTTGGATAAAAATGGTAGAAGAGACACTGGTCGATAGTTCTCAACTTGAGATGGGTCAAGTGCAGGGACGTGCACAGGGGGGTTGCTCTGGTTGCCCGGGCAACTGCCCGTTTGCCTTTCCTGACTCAAGTTGCCCTTCCGACTCGCCCTTCCGAGAAAAAAAAATAAAATAAAAAAATAATCGCGATCGCAAAGCCTCATTCACTTCCATTCGGGCACCGAAAGTGAAAGTCAGTAGGGGAAGGGCAAACTCTGTTTAAGTGGCTGCACTGCTGCAGCGCTGCCTGCACGTCAGTCGATTCTGTTCCCTACCGGAATTCCTGTTTCCTTCCTTTATGCAATCATACTACACAAATCATGCGTAGTTTTGCCCAGTTACCATACGTGATACGTACCAACAGAAGTGAATACGAGCTAGAAGCGCAACTGAATGTACGGGAAGCCAAAAGGTTAAAAAGGATTGTATTTTTTTCCGAAATCTAAGCGTTTTTTTATTGAATATTTTATTAGAAGCGAGTTTTCCCCATCTGTCAATTCAATCTAGATTAATTATTTTCAAATAAAAAAATAAACAATAATATAAGGAACTCTTTTTCTCATATGTATTTTGGTGACATTTATATTGTTAATACATTTTGGATACTGTGTTTAGTGCCTTTTTTCAGGTCAGAGCAACTGCCCTTCAAAATTCCTGTGCACGTCCCTGGTCAAGTGAGGGCTTTTTGAGCAAGGGTGTAACCCGGGCCCTTTTGAAAGTGGTCGGGAAGGTTCCTGAAGCCAGAGAAGTATTTATCACATGAGTGATTGTCGGGACCACGGTAGGAGATATGAGGAGATTCGTAGGAATCAGGTCCAGTGGGCATGTAGTTGGACAGCTACAGGTCAAGAGTTCTGAAACTTCGCTCTCAGTGAGAGGAGTAAACGAGGAGAGTGAAGAACCACTGACCTGGGAGGGCAGAGGAAAAGATGTAGTAGGACTGCTACAATGGTTGAGTTTGAATGTTTCAGAGAATTGGCTAGTTATAGCCGCCACTTTGCCTGTGAAGAAGGCAGCAAAGGTATCAGCAGACAAGTTTGTGTGTGGTGTTGGAGGAGGATTTAGTAGCGCTTTAAAAGTGGAAAATAATTTCCTTGAGTCAGTGGCACTGCTAATTCTGTGATTATAGAACGCAGTTTTGGCAGCATTGATGCTTGTTGAGAAGGAGGATAGGAGCAATTGGTAGCCCTTAAGGTTGGCGGGGTCTTTGGTTTTTTCGCCATTTTCTTTCAGCCGCTCTGAGATCAGTACAGAGCCCACGGATGGTATCAGTTAGCCACGGGTGGGACTGGTTTGGTTGAGCAGGCTTAGTGGATAGAGGACACAGGCTATCCAGGCACGAGCTTAGTGTAGAGCACAGAGATTGTGTGGCATCATTGACGAAAGTGACGAAAATGTGTTGAGGGAAGGTAGAGCAGAAGCTACCACTGAGTCAAAGTGAGCGGGAGACAGGTTGCGGAGGTTGCGGTGGTGTGAGTCCAATGGAGTTGGAAGAATGGGCTTTTCCTGTAGGCATACCGTGAACTGAATGAAATAGTGGTCAGACACATGGAGAGGTGTGACTGTTAGGCACCTTGCCAGCTTTGTGGGTCGGGGGGCTGAGAACCCGTGTTAGATCAAAGGACTGAATCAGAGACAGGAAATCTGCTGAGTCTGAATTGTCTAAGTGAATGTTCATGTCACCGAGGACAAGTAGGGGACAGTCATGCTCTGGGATTGAAGACAGCAGTGTGTCTAGCTCCTCCACAAAATTACCCAATTGTCCTGGTGGACGGTATATGACAATCACAGAGACCTTTACTGGAGCGGACACAAAGACAGCATGGTATTCGAAGGAGGCATATTGATTCGGGGGTAGCAGCTGTGTGAATTTCCATTTGTTGGAAATCAAGAACCCAGTCCGACACGCCCTTACTGAGCTGCAGCACACCTCTCCTCTCCCTTCCAAACACTAGCTACCCTCCAAGCAGTCAATGGACAAGTGAAGTTGTTATTGTGATGTAGAGACAGAGGTCAGTTAAAACTTTATGGATGAAAGATACTTTTGTTACAGATTAATAACTCACCACTCTGAAACTCTCCAGTCCAAATTGCCAACCTGGTCGGCAACATGTAGCCTACAGCTGGATCAAAGCTGTTTACCGTCTTTTCGCTGACACGCCCTTCTCTACTTCTGATTAGCTAGTAGTCCTTAACTAGGAACAGCGCATGTGCAACTCCCAACAAAGATCATTTAGAGACCAGATGTATCACTTCATAGCTAAAACGAAGCCTTCAACACAGGGTGAAAAGTGGAGCTGCAGCAAGTATGACAAAAATATGGTATTTTTGGAAAATGAAACCATGTAAACCTGCTCTGGTACAACCCCTAAATAAGATTTTGAACCTGAAAATGAGCATAATACCACCTCTTTAATAGTGGGAATCTACCTTTATTTTGTGATATTGTCACAAACTCAGGTATACAGGGCCCCATAAACAAATGGATGAATGGATGGATAGATAGATCAGAGGTTACATGCCTGTCATTAGTTAGCGAGACATTGTTTTCGGGAAAAGGCATGTTTTGAAGACATAATTTCTGTCAGATCCTTTCTTCAATCAGCACAACCTGTTGATTGATAGCAGAAAAAGTGATTGGGTTAAAGTTTAAATACACGGGGTTGCCACCACTCTCATCATGGGTGACACACATACACCAAGCGGCAACCTCTGGGGCTGAAAAATGAAGCCAATGCGGAAGTGCCAAAAACTATCTTCATAGACCTCCAAATTAAAAGGCCCAACTTTACAGCAGAAATAAACATGTTTACAGACTGATTAAAACTGTGTAGGTCTCTATAGCTAATTTCCCCATTCATGACAACAGTATTTTATATAACACACCTGTTTATATGATAATAAGGCTTTAAGTCATGCATAATTAAGGACATAGCTGCTTTGAGTGACAGGTGGGTGCCCTGCCAGGTGGCTAGACTAGAGGTGGCTTTATTCGGTCCACCTCAGATCCACCTCGTTGCCCATTTTTAGTTTAGCCACAGTCAGGCACTCTCAAGATGGCGACTGCCAGAGCCGCCGGGAGCCATCCACATTGAGCTTCGCAGCGGTTCTTCAGAAACCTATGGGTGATGTCATGGACACTACGTCCATTCTTACAGTCTATGACATATAGCCTACACACACTCACATGTACACACAAGCGCATAGTGTGCTAATCTCTTTAGCATCTCCATGGAGACGTTAATGTGAAGGCCCCGTGGGGGTTTAGCAGTGCGCTGTCCTCAAACCACTGAGGCTGGGACTCTGGGGGAAATCTAGGCACTGGGCCATGAAAGCACGCCACTGTGTGCGTGTGTGTGTGTGTGTGTGTGTGTGTGTGTGTGTGTGTGTGTGTGTGTGTGTGTGTGTGTGTGTATACATTTATTCGTGTGTGTCTGTCTACATGCCCTTTTGCATTTTCATGAAGTTAATCCTGGCTCGGCCAAGCGAGTCTGGCTGTGCATAAATAATCACTTTAGGAGAAGTTCAAACAGCATCAGTATGCATGACCCTCCATCTCCCTGACACCAGCAACCAGGACAACAGGCCTCTGAGCCACCGTTATCCTCTGGACCAACACATGTTTGCTGGCTGCTAGACTACTGGCGTTACTCATGAGAAGGAGAGAATAAGAAGGGAAGATGAAAGGAGAGGTATAGAGCCAAGGCACATTTCTAGAAACACAAGAAACTGAGTGATGTACGACATGATGATATGAAACTTCATTGATGAAATTAACAACAGAGTAAATTGTTTTGGGATAGAGAAAAGAAAAATATGCAATCAATAATAATATATAAATTATAAGGGAATTCATAAGGAACTTATTTAACACCAAAATGTCAAGAAAGAAAGAAAGAAGGGATAAATAATTAAAGAAAGAACACGAGAGGAAGAAAGAAAGAAAGAAAGAAAGACAGGAAGTGGGAAAAGAAAGAAAGGTAAAGAATGAAAAAAAGAGATTCAGGGTTTCCTACAGCCTCCGCTCTCACTATTGGCCCATGGTTTGCTCCAGTGATCTAAGCCCGACTCCCCTGCTTGGTCTCAGTTGGCCCTCCATGGGTCAAATTAGCTCCAATAACGAGAGCTTAGTTGGGCTTGAAGAAACAGCTGGCACCGTGTGGGGCCTTGTGGATCCAAAATGGCTGACTGGCAACAACAGTAATGCTCATACCGCTACACATTCCTCTCCCACAGACTTAGCTCAGTCGGGCCCAAAGTGGGGTATTTGAAACGTAAACATGGATATGTTATTCTGTTCCATAATGGGCTGAAATTGTTTCCCATAGTGGGCTGTCTGGGCGAGCTGATGGTCACTTGATGTTTTCAAGAGTTTTTTGGTTTGCAAAAGTTGAGAAACTCCTGTCAAATCTAGGAAGACAAAACATCTAGGGACAGCAAGGTTTTGTATTTACCATGATGACGGCTAATGTTAGCCCTCAAGCCCCCCTTGCTAATATGAGTTCCAGGACTTGGATTTTTTAGCTATAGGGAATTTTTTGGTCACTTTGGACTGAAATATCTCAACAACTACTTTGATTGCCATAAAATTTGCTACATACATTCAATTCCTGTAGCGGATGAATCCAAATGACTTTAGTGATAGCTTGAATTTTCTTGTAGTGTGACCACAAGTCTACCTTTTTGGGTCAGAGCAAAGTATCCTGACAGTCTTTGGACGGACTGCATGGGAATTTGTTATGGGAATTCAAGGTCCCTAAAGCATGAACTGAAATAACTTCACTTAAGATCTAGAGTTATCATCAGGTTAAATTATACATACTTATAAATAATACAAAAAGTATCTTTGCAATCATCCAGTTATCAAATGTTAGCAGGCCAAACTAAAATGGTGAACATGGTAAACATGGTACCTACTGAAATCAGCGTGTTAGCTTTGTCACTTTGAACGTTAGAACGCTGATGTAAGCATTTAGCTCAAAGTATAGCCTGGCTAGCATGGCTGTAACTGTGCTAAGAGCATGCATTTATGGTCATATTGTTTTGATTTTAATTGTCCGGGTGCAATTTCAAGCCTCCGAAAGTACCTCATGTTTGGAGATCCCCTCAGTGCTCCAAATATATTTCCTCTTATCTTAGTTTTAACCTCATTTGCAGGGTTTAGACAAGTACATCAACACACACTCTCATCCACATACTCTATTACATCATTTAAAACTGCTCTTAAACCCTATCTTTTTAAGATGGCTCATTCACTTCTATACTGCAATATCGATTTTTATGTTGTGTTGTTTGTTGATGTTTTATTATTAATTCTTTATTGTTTATTTTATGTTTTATTGTATATACTTTGTATATACACATGTCCATTGTTTATACACATTTTTATTACTGATTATTTATGATGTACAGTGACCGCCATGAAAGGCGCCATTAAATAATATGTATAATAATTATTACATTTACATTATATATTATATATATATGAAATATATTTATTTATAAATATTCATGCCCACTTTAGTAGATTATTTGCATCCAACCCTGATGTATCGAATACAGTGCAAAGTTATTTTATTTTATTACTGGACCACAGCTTGACTAAACCATGCCAAAAAGAATGTTCAAATTAGGTGCATTTCCATCAACTGGTTTGGAGTGAATAAACTAGGCTATGCAAAGCGTAGTTTCATCAGATGTTGACATTACGCATGACTATAATAAACAAGAAGTAGAGGTTACAAACCGGACCATGGATCTGAGAAAAATGGGGAGAGGTCAGTGGGAACAGCTTATCAGTCATGTGAGTTAAATCTTCGCTACATCAGAACTTATTCGGCAAAAGTGTTTCCATCTCCCATTTAGTGCATTAACCTTTTTCGAAAAAGGCAAAAAACACCACAAGTGAATGTAAAAACGTTTTTGTGAAAGTTTTCAAATTTTGCAGTTTCCGTCACCCTTTTCTAATGCAATACTTCAAAATGCACATAAAAATACGTTGATGGAAACTAATATGGCTTCTGACTGCTTGTAACACTTTCTGTCAATCTTCATAGGATCTCATGTAAGATCACTCACTGAGCTGCCAGCAAAGTTGCACAAAACAAACTTTATTTTCCAATACTAGATTCACTGTAATGAGTAATGGCTGAAATCAACAAAGGCCGAAGGAAAGACAGGAATGGTGGGGAAGGATTAGTACTGATGGACAGATGGAGAGATGACAGAGAAAGAAAAATAGAAAAACGGATGAAGAGGAAGGAGACACTGGACTGAGGCAAAGAGTGGAAGGAGTCGGGGAACATGTGCTGCTGTCAGTCTGTTTTTTAATCCCCTTGGATTTTTTTGCCTCCCTTTCCCACGTTCTCAGTGTTAATTGATAAACACAGGGAGGGAACAGGACCCCGTGACTAATCATTCTGGCTGCTGCTGCTGCTGCTGCTGTGTGTGTGTGTGTGTGTGTGTGTGTGTGTATGTGTTTCTACAGGTCACTCAAGTCTGCAGGCCCCACTGAAATGGCACTACTAAGAAACTGGCAGCATCATCTGTCTGCTGCTGTTTCATGCCAGCACCTTGTTGTCTGGTGGACAGTTTGTTCCATGGCTCAGTGAAAACAGTTTGCTTTGACTATAACTGGGATCAAACAAGTATACAGATCAAATAGGTATGATTGCTCTCTTGTCTTTGTTTACATCAGAGCATTTAATAACATATGTTTGCTTTCTGGTTTCTTTTGAGATTGCAGAATATGTACCAAAACACATGTATATTTCACATAGTTTTTAAAACTCTTGCCAAAACAAAATAGGGTTAAATCCCAGAAAATAAGATTATGATGTTTACTTGCCAAAACTGACTCTCTTTTCTCTGGAAAAATGAGAAGTCAGAAACAAGAATCAGATCAAGGTCGAGTGAAATCCCAGGTCAACATCAGAAAGGCATTTAAGTTATCCTTAAGTTGATCTCTGCTTTTTCCATTCCACTTCAGGCCGTACGTCCTTCTCGTGGACGGGGCGACCGCAGAGAGCGGGCAGAAAACTCCTCAGAGCTCTGAAAACCGCTAACATTTCCAGGCAATTTATGTGCCAAGAGAAATGATGCTCCTGCCAGGAGCCTCTCGCAAAGCGGCCGTCCATGACCGCGCCCCACCCCGCGAGTGAGGCGTCTGTCGAAATAATTGTCCTGCGACATGACGCTCCCAACACGGGACCCTGGGACAGGAACCAAGGCTTCCTCCATACTGACAGGGAACGAAGGCACCTGCTCGTAACCCGTATCAGACGGAACGGATTTCCCCTCGGGGAGAATCCCTTGGATTTTAACCACCACTGCAGGGCTCTCATGTGCAGCAGGCCAGACGGGATTACGCTGGACGCTGCCACCATGAGACCCAACACTCTCTGAAAGTGTTTCACAGTGATGGTGCAGCCTAGCTTCACTCTGGTCACCGAGGACAAAATGGACCCGACGCGTGCAGGCGACAGGTGGGCCTGCATCGTCGTCGAGTCCCACACCACCCCTAGGAACGTAGTCCGTAGTCTTCTTCGCGTTGAGCCGCAGCCCCTAATGCTGAAGGTGGGCGAGGACGACATCTCGATGCCAAACCACTAACTCCTGAGACTGAGCCAAGATGAGCCAGTCGTCGATGTAGTTTAATATGCGGATGCCCTGGAGCTTCAGTGGGGCCAGAACTGCATCCATGCATTTGGTGAGGTCAGGTGTTATGTGTAGGTCCCCGGTGGCACCCTGAAGCGGAGGACCTAGGGAAAACTCGCCGGCGACCCACGGTGTGTGAGCCTGCTTGTTTTCCAGCTGCAACCCCTCGAGGCGGGCAGACTGGTGACAGCTCGCTAGCGGTTAGTGTGTCCTGAGCGCCAAGACGGCGGGAAAAACAGCGCCTGTTGCCTGAGCTGCCACGAGGGAGGGGACCTCAGTCAGCCTCTCGGGGGGCTGTGGGCGAGAGTGCCGCCTCGCGTCCCAGGTTTGTTGAGGGGGACTACGGGAAGTGACGCTTCGCGGGCTAAACCGGAAGTTAGCCTGCTCGGCCGGCAAAAGTCAACACAGTGGACGGTGTAGCGTTACTGCCGACTAGCGTTTGAGGGTGTAATGGCAGAATGACAGACACCCCTATGCACAAGTATAAATGCATGTCGTAGGCTACGCACGTAGACCCTACGCAGGAGTATAAATGGGCCTTAAGCCCCCGTGTCTTTCAATCCAAGTGACGTCCCTGGGAAGAAGTAAGCCTACCAGACCTCTGTAGCTAGCTCCATATCTCTCACTGTGCGCAATACACTACTTTAGAATTCATTATTTAATTTTGCGCATAACAATGGGATTAATCGCAGAAAATTATGCAATTACTCGAGATAAAAAGATGCCCAGCACTAATATATATACTGTATATATATATATATATATATGTTGCAGTGTCGTTCATTAACTTTCAATAAAGTGATAGCTTACAGTTTAGCTGTAAACGAAATATATGCAGGTAGTTCAAACAGCAGCTTAATGAGACATGCAGGCCTGAATCAAAGCATTCAACAGATACAGAAGATAGCCTTAAATTACAACTAAATGTCTATGAACAACGCTTCTGTTTCGAAACCTGCCTAAACAACATGGCGAGATGCTGCATAAGAAGAATTTTCCTTGCCTGGTTCTGTATACAATAAAACTTCATAAAGTTGTGCTCCTCTGACCTATTAAAATTGGTTGTTATAATTAAAATTGACGTATATGTGGAAAAACATATGATGAAATGATTCCGAGTGTGTTTAACATTGTACATGTTCATGTACATTGTTGTTCTGGTCAAAAAAAGTAAATACAAAAGAATAACATCGAAATGGAGAAGAAATACAATGTTATGACAAGATTTATACCTGGGAATTAAATCTCTAAAACTACACCTGATTCAGCCGCATAGTTTCATAAGTGGTTTTTCCAAAATATAGACACAATACGTTAAAGGAATAGTTTTGGGACATGCACTTATTTGCTTTCTTGCTAACAGTTAGATGAGAAGATCAATGCCCGTCGCATATTTGTACGGTCATATGAAGCTACAGCCAGGAGAGGGTTAGTTTATCTTAGATAACTAGCTCACTAATTAACACAACATATCTCGTAGTTTAATCTGTATAAAGACCAAAGTGTAAAAATGACATGTTGTGGATTTACAGGGGGTTGCCATGGCTCTGCCAAAAAATAGTCCAGCACATACCCCGGTCTAGTTGTTTCCCCCTGCTTCCAGTTTTAAGGCTAAGCTGACGTTCTCATCTAGCTTCATATTTAACAGACAAACTTATCTAACTCTCAGCACGAACCCAAATAATCATAACAATATTTCCTTAAAAGACCACCAAGACAAATTCCCACACATTTACTGTAAACACTGAAAAATAGGTTTCTGAAGTACTTCCAGCAACACTAATATTGGCACTAGACTAAAGGACTAATCTTATTGTGTTGTGGTCAGTGTCTGTACAGTTTACACTGTGCAGTCATTCGGTCTGTCATGAAAACTAGCCAATCACATGATACCATCTCATACACACCCCTCTCACTCTCCCTTCTCTCTCTCTCTCTCTCTCTCTCTCTCTCTCTCTCTCACACACACACACACACACACACACACACACACGCAAAAGCACAGACTCATAAGTTGCCCCTTAGTCATACCCTTGACCACAGGGCTCCCACCCACTATTCCCACTCTCACACACACCCACACACCCTCACCACAAGGACTCACTAACAGAGACTCACTGCTGACTCATAATCAGGAAATTAGCAGACAAGTCGGATCAAACAGTACAACGGTTCATTCTAGCAGTGAAACTTGAACAGAGCTTCAAGAAATGTTTTTTCCCCTGTTGCGGATGCAACAGCGGTCTGCCTCCCCTTGTCGTTTTCAAAAATAAAACATTCTGGCCGCTGAGAACAAAAGGAAACCTCCACATGAGAAGGAATTCAAGATTAATATGCTTATTTAAATTGTTCTGTGTTGACATGACAACAGATAATTGATGTATTGTGTCTTGACGTTACACAATGTAGTGAGTGGTTGTGTAATGAAACCAACATAACAAATTTTCCATGAAGATTAGTTCAGCACAAATGTTTGGACCGACATGAAGCTTAGACTAAGGTCACCTCAGAGTAAAAAGTACTGACAGACCGACACATAACACACAGTTTGACTGCAGGAAGAGTGGAGTGACAAAATATAAAGTAAACTGAAGAAAAGGACAGGCAGACTGGTACCAAGTCAGTCAGGATTCCTTCTCTAAACTGCACACTCCTGGGATTTTTCTTGGGCCCCAAACTACTTCTGTGTCTGCATGTAACCAAACATCATCAAAAGTTGTTTAAAGATGTTTTCATAGTAAAAATGAAACTAAAATGAAACCAGGAGACATTTATGACTTTCCAAACTGGTGCTTTTTGCCATTTGATTCTTTGTTTCAGTTTCATGTTGAGATTCAGCCTAACCACAATGCTAGTGATACCCTTCCCTGCTTAAATGGTCAGTTGACCCAAATTACAAACAAAACATACTTTTTACTTATTTCAAGTGGTATCTGGCCATGCATACTTTGGGTTTTTTGTGCATTGTTCTGAGGTTTTGAGATATCTATATCTCTGTGATTGCAGCAGAAAACTGCAGTTCAATGGATTTTTGTTTGTGGTGATAACAGCACCAAGATTATATTGGCTCTCTTTTAAGAGCTAGTGTGCCCGTTACTGTGGATAATCCACAGGTTTTAGTTTTTATAGGAACTATCTCTTCAGTAGGAAGTCATTCACAGTGTGTTTGTGGATTATCAAGAGTAAAGGAGACATTGTCCCTGGAGAGAGACATTTTTGTTGAATGGTTAGCCATGCTAGTGGTGTTGCTGGAAGAATCGTAATGTCAGTTGGTCATTCGCCCCACCACTTTGGTTCAGACTGAAATATCTCAACAGCTATTGGACTGATCACAATGAAATGTTGTACAGGAATTAATGGTCCCATGGAGGATAAAGCCTTCTCCTTTGTAAAGAAATTGGTCTATGACCAAATACTTGCAAAATGAATCACTTTCCCATCAGCCTCAACTAATGTTGATTAGCAAATGTAGCATGATAACATGATAAACTAAAAAGGCGACCATGGTAAATGTTATACCTCCTAAACATCATTGTGAGCATGTTAACATTCAGCTCAAACCAATGTCCCTAACCACAGCCTCATATAAAACCACTAGCATGGTTCTTACATTACAGCTGTTTCTCAATTTGTGCTCTTCCATATTTACACTTGCTATTTTGAGTACATAAGTGCCAAAATGACATACTTGTAACGGTCAAAAAGTGGGGAACACCTTTTATGGTCGCCATCTTGGCTACGTAGCAGAAGGTAAGGGACCACCAACCTTGTGAAAATGGCGAGGAAGCTGCAGCAGTTGAGATTGCACACACAAGTAAATAAAAGTAAAAGCATGTTCATTTTTACTAAAATTGAAATGAAGTCAAAAGAACAAACAAGCTGGCATATGTGACAATTGTGGTCAAATGTTGACATTTTCCATTAAAAAAAAGAAGCGGTCAAATGTTGTGATTCTATTGTTGTGATTGAATGTGAGTGCACAACAGCTGTATCTGATTTCAGACTACACTATCCTGTTGAAATTCACTCACTACGCAAGTAAGTAGGCTACATGGTGTACTATGTGATGTGTACTAACGGAAGTATCCAAATTGAGACACACCACTATAGCGCTAGGGTAGCAGTAGCCCAGTCCCTGGGCTCTTGACTTGGTCCTACAGAGTGCAGACTGGTAGCTGAAGAGGTGCCAGTTCATCCCCTGGGCACTGACAAAGGTGCCCTTAAGCAAGCCCCTGAACCACTAAGTGCTTCCCAGGCGCTGAACAGTGACTGCCAATTACTCTTAATTAGGATTATTAGGATAACTGTATGTGTTTGTTTCTGCTGAATAAATTGGTTATGAGAATGAACTTATATAAAAAATAGTAGTGGCTCTGGAGAGGCCCCTCTCACCCCTTACAAAAGGCACAAAATGGTTTGGTCCAAACCTATACTAGGTTACCTATCTAGGATTCCAGCTAATTGAGCCAAGTGATGCTGGAGCACCCAAGTACACCTTAAGTCAGGGTGCGCACTAAGGGGGAGCCAGGGGGAGCTTAGCTCCCCTTAATAAGACATCAGCTCCCTTAAAAGCATGATTTGTGATATTTTGGGGGGTCTCTAAAATATTGACAGCATGCTTTCTTGCCATTAATATCTATATATTATCTATCATCATGGATCCATGAGTAGTGTCCGACTTCATCCAGCCCAACTGACCGTCCGCAGATGGCCGGTCGCTACCCGATCTCCTGGCCCACCGCCCGACTCCCTCTCCAGTGTTGTGTCGCTAGTACGGCCGACGCGCTGTAAACGGTTCGTGATCATTCCGTCTGGCTGGATATTACGCATGATCCATGCAGTTCTGCAGCTGGGGGCTCTCCGCAGCGCCACGCAACTTTTCAAAATTCTTCCCTCTCTCTGAGAAAATAAAGGACAGATCGCAAACAGCTGTTGTGTGAAGCGTAACTGTAGCAAATAGCTATATATGATAATAATATTGATAATAATATTTTTCTTATTATAATAATAAGACAAACAAGCCTGATACTTTCACAGTCAGCCCAGGCCTACATGCTTGCAGCTATTAATGATTCAGCAGTAAGGATCAGTCTAATGAAGCTTGAATGAAACTGACCCACCATTATTTTCAGAGGGTTAAAGTATGCCGAGTAATCCAAGAACTGAGGAGGAGAATAATTCCAAGTAAGATCATGTTGATCAATGAGTCTAATTAAAATATATATGATTCTATTTTTCACTTTTGGTGGATAAATTATGTTACAACTAGGCATACTGCAAAATAATTTAATGAAATTCCATTCACCTCCATTGTAATTTTCACAATCTGAACCACTAATGAATTGTTTTTTGCCCCATCAAACTCTATTCCCAGATCGCAGCAACTAAAGGTGAGTAAAATTATGATTTAACTGATAGGGATGATGGCCAAAACTATGAAAGTTACATCCAGGTTAAATGAACACGTAATCTCTCTCTACAGTTGGATTTACAATTATTCTGCATTCTATTATATTATCATACTGTTTCTTGAATTATCATTTTTCTGTCATGTTTTTAACTGCAGAAGAGCCATTCTTTGAGAGACAAGAAAGTTACTGAGAGACAGGCACACAGGCATTCAAAGGACTGGTCCTGTGCTGCTTTACAGCTAATTGGAGCAATCATAATAAAAGGCCAGTAAATCCCCACCATTAGCCCGTTAAGGACAGGAAACAGAGGCTTGCTTTTATCGCTGCTTCTCTCCACTGCTGTACATACCTGTGGCTATGTGTCCACACGCACACACCCACACACACACACACACACACACGTATGTACAGTTATATACACCCAGATTTCCTTTCCTGGCTGTTTAGGCTGCATTCGCAGTCTATTTTTAGTTTCCTGTGTGCTTTTTTCATTACTACATAGTAAACAGTACCTCTGCTCGTAACTAAGAAGGAAATAAAGATTTCTACTCTTGGAAAGGATGGGGAGCGCCAGGGAGCTGTTGCGCCGTAATAAGCCTCTCCCTGGAGTTTGGACTGGGCTCCCAGGGGGCCTCTCTGGCCAGTGTCTGGATGCCAACTCAGTGGAAAACACACAGCTGCGTACAGGCTGGTGGAAGGTCACTGTGCTTTAAGTCGTCTCTTTCTTTAGTTTTTCTTTCAGTCTTCTCTCCCTCCTCTGTTTGCCCTCTCATTCCTATACTTAAAGGGGGAATTCCCCTATTCTGTGGCCACGGTAGCTAGCTCTGAATGACCCGACTAGGATGGGAGTGCAGGGTGGAGGTTGTGTGTGTCTTAAGGGAAGAGGGGGGGGAGTAATGACCCATGAAAGGATCTTTTGTAAGACTCCTGCTGTTTGACAGTGAGGCTATCCTCCCAGGACTCATCTTCAGCCCTGCCACACCCACCATGTCTTTCATATGGTAAGGCTTCCTAATGGCTTTAACACTTGCCCGATTGCTGCGGAACTCCCAAGCAACCAGCAGGCTGCCCCCTGGCAACCAACAGGGCTACCCACCGTGCCCTCCACCCCCTCCTCCCTCTTTAGACAACCACCGCCACCATTCCCCCAGCAACTGCTTATGCCCCACTGAACCTGCCCCAGCAACTGCTTTTGACTCTCAATCAGTTCAGGTTCATTTCTGGGTCCCTAGCTGGAGGGACTGGGAGGTGGGAACAGCGAGAGGAGAATAGGGATGGGCAGGGATGTGCACGTAGGGTGTGTATGTTTGGGTGTACAGCTCCCACCCCTTCATAACATTCACAGAAAATTCACATCTAAATATCAAAGGTGGAAAATGTGATTCAGAGAAAGTTTTTTGATTAACTTTTACTTGAAAGGCCTACAGCTGTAATTCAAAATTGTCAAAAATTGTCTGTCATTGTTGTATTGCTTCTAACAAGAGGTGTATGCATATTTATGCATTCCTGTGAGCATGCATGCACACACACACATTCAGAGACAACAGTGTGGAGAATGAGGTGTTCCTGTCAGTTGGGGGTAGCATGCACACATTGGGACTTGGCTAAATTGAGGTTGGCCTTTCCACTGGGTGATGGGATTTGCATTTGAATACAATTGTGAGTGCCTAGATTTATGCCTCTATCCCTTATGACTCTCCCTCTTTACACCATTCTCTTTCTCATCTTTCTTCCCTAACTGTGTTGTGCATGTCGCACTAGTTTTAGTTTCACCATCTCTCCCTCTGTTTGTAAACACTACTGACATCATCTGGCCAGGCACTGTTAGCCAATCAAACACATGCAAGCACACATTCCTGGTAGATTACTTGCAACCTGAACATCATATTTCTCATTATTTACGTCCAAATCGCTGCAAGGAAAGATAAAATGATTGCTGCAGTGATAACTTTCCAGAGTTGTAAAATCATATTATTATAAACCACTGTGCAGTGCTTTTGCATCTAATAAGCCTTCAAACCTTTCAATCTCGAATTGGCCTTCCTGGATTGTATTTTATCATCTCATCAGTTCCTGAACAGCCCCACCAAACTACTCTTTTGCATTTTTGGGTGCAGGTATGTTTTAAGTCTGGACGCCCACTTAGTGTCTGAGTGGTTTGCCCATGCAGTGGCAGTTTGACAGAATGAAGGATTGGGGGGGTCAATTATTTCTTAAATGCAGTTTGGTTGTGTTACCACAAAAACATTACATTATTTTTCAAATGGCTATGCTACCCAATTTTACAACTGGGAAATGTTATAAGCACAAGTGCAGTGTAATTCATTGTGACTGCTCCTAAAATGCACAGTGGATACGGTCATTAAGTTATAACAGCCCCACTATAAAGTTTCTTTGTTAGCAGGCTGAATGCGCTCATTTCAGTCACACATCACTGGAGACATGGATATACTTCAACAGCTTTTTCTTTTACCGAGATGAATGGATATGATCACATAGATGTGAATGGTCAACGGGAAATGAAAACAGTTAAAAGCATGTAGCTGATATAGTAGAAAGAGAGATTCCTTGACAAATAAAGCAGAAACTAAAATACAGCAAAAGTTAGTAATGGAATGGCCTAAACCTGAATTAGCACAAATTCCTTCCACGGCTAAATAAACCACTGGAGACATACACAATTCCCCTCAGCTCTCCTTGACTGATTGACAGGGAACTCTCCAGCATGAATATTCATAACCACAGTCCCACCAAGCTTTCTCACAGCTTGAAGAAAAGTTAACTTTGCCAGGGGAGAGAAGATCGCTGCTGGCTGCTCACTTCATGTGGAAATGTGGGGCTTCTATTCATCTCCCTGCAAGCATTTCCAAAAGGAAAAGGAAGGGGAGAGTAGTGGGCCATGGGTGGTGATAGGGGGGGTGGGAGCTATGTGCCTTAAGTGAAAGTTGACAAGATTTAAGGATTTGCCTGGCTCAAGCTTTAGTCTTGGCCTCCATTTAAGAGTGAATATACATGATTTTACATCTCTTTTTCATGTGAATTACCAATCGAAAAAACAGACGCTAAGCACGTAAAAAAAAGAAGAATTGAGAATGACTGGAAAAGGAGAATATATCTGGGCTAGCTTAGCACACGCAAACAACACAAAAACATACAATTACTTGCTCAAGCGGGGGGGGAGAAAAAAACAAACGCTGCAAAAAAACTGTACTGAGATTGATGCGTTGAGGCGACGGGTGACAGCTGAAACCCTGGGAATGTGTAGTGCTGGTGGGTGGGTGAAGGGTAGGGGGGGTGTGATGGGGAGTTGACAGAGGCCTCTTAGCAGTAAAAGACCACTGTGTGTAATCACTTTTAATTGGAATGTATGGAAGACAAGGCTCTCCGAGGGGATCAGTTTGCCTTAAACCTGCTTAATTATATGGGATCATGTTGGACGGTTGGGTTCGGGTCGAAAATACCGCTGTGAGGATGAAGCGATACAAGCAGAGGAAGAGAAAAGAGAAGGAGGAGGAAGGGGAGAGGAATGCTAGCACGGCGTATTCTCTATATGGAAAAGTCATTCTAATATTTCTATATACACTTTCAGGGTGTCTGTAAAGGGAGACATCAAATGGTACTTTATGGCAGTTAATGTTTAATTTCCTGTGGTATCACCATCCCAGTAATATACCCATCAATAACCTTAAAGGTGCTTTTATTAGGTATATAATGTTTCTAAGGTGCTCAACAGTCAATTTCTTGGTGACCATATGGTATTTTATGGGCTTCTCCAATGTCCTTTGGTGTCACTTTAACATTCTTATTACATTATGTGTTAGTACGCAGTGATGAGTTTATAGTGAATTTATCATAATTTATCTCCTATGGTTTAGCTATAATATCCCGTCAGGGATTGTGAATGTGTCTGCAGTGTCTGGTGATGAATTTATAGTGACTTATAGTGAAATCGATGTGATTTAATCTTCCTTTGATGACTCTGACTCACTTGTAGCTGCTGACACTTAAAATTCTTTGGTGATGTCTCTATAACAACTTTCTAAAATGGATTATAGGATTAGTATACCCCTCATGAGTGTGTGTATTTTGTTTATATTCAAGTCCTTTAGTCAGTAATGGTAAATTAATAGTTTTAAACTTGCTCAGTTTCCTTCAAGAAATAGTAGATAGTAGATTCCCATTCTGGGCAATACATTTATTAATCCAAATTAGCTGTTTCATGTTTCTACGTGTCCTGACTAGTTCATTTAAATTGGTAACATTAAAGAGATTTGGGACATGTCAGGGATCAGTCAGACAATTAGATCCCCAAGTTAGCCAGAATTATTTGAAAGAGAAATCCAAGGTAAATGATAAAATTGGTTTTTAACAACAAATGAAGTGGTTTATAATCTGGCAGTTGACTTGTTTACAAGTAATCTGATCTGAAGCAGTAGTTTCCAATTTCTGTTAAAGCAGGGCCCCTCTTCAAAGGGATTTTTTTAATGGCATCCTCACCCTCAAGTTATTTTTTCTGTATCTGTATATCTATAACTTTTACTATTTTAACAAAATAGCATATGAATGTATGTATGAATTAACACTAGTATGAAATGAAATAATATGGCCCTGCTGTCAGATCAGACAGTCGGCAGTTTTGGTCACTTGAAGTATTCCAGACCTTTGCAGGCTAAAAAGGGCTCTTTTGTCTTGATATATCTTTTGACTTTACCCACCACCATTACACCCTGCCGATGTGGCATTCCAATTTGAGACAGCCCTCTCTACAAAATGCTGTAAGCCAAGTAGCTTTCACTGTACAGTTTGAGTTTAGTTCTTTTGGCTGTTTCAGGTTCTCAGACGAAACTTTCCATCTCTTCGCCAGTTTTAGTTAATTTACTCCATTTTGATCTCTTTCAACATATTTGAGATTTGTGCAGGCTTTTGCATGCAGACAACAATCACAGACTTTCTTACCCATCAGTAACACGTCATACTAGATTTTAGTCTTACTGAAGATAGCCCCAAGCGTATACATTTATGGAGTAGATGCTTTGGCAATGTTGTTGTTACATTCATGCCAATAAAGCTAATTTGAATTGAACTGAATTGAATTGAGTAGACTGTGATTTATGTTTGTACAAATCGTATACACATGAGCTCACTTCCAAACATGCTTCATGCAGTCTAACGCATTGTTATTTACTATGTATTCGCACGCACATAAACAAACTCACTTGCTTACATAACACACTTTTTAAGAGTTGTGTGTCGCTAGCATGCTTAAAGCAAAGCTGCAGGTATTCTGTTAACATGCAAAGACACACTTTCATGCAGACATGCACGGACATACACACTGTGGGGAGCTGTCTGTATGGGATTTGTCAGTAATATGCAGACTGCTTGGTTGAATTAAAGGAATTTAGTGAAATAGGAGCATGTCTTCCACCCTCTGCCTCTCTTCCCGTCTCCCTCTCTCTTTTCCTCCCCTTCATCCCCCTCTTTCCTGTTTTGTACCTTGTGGCTATCCACACTGCAGCTTTATCGTCCGTTTCCCATCTCCTCACTGGACGTGAGATGAGCACTGTGGTACAAGCCTCCACCCTCCCCTCCTCATTGTCATGGTGCAGACAGTTTCCTGTCCGCCTCAAGGTTGCTAAATGTTGTCTGGATGCTTGGTCGACATGGTGACGGGGTCGGGGTTGGGGTTGATGGAGCCCGGCGACTGCGGCTACAGTCTTTTTCCAGAGGGCAGGCATGGGCGGTCAGCAGACTTTGGGTTTGAGGAAGGAAGAGAACTAGGGGTTGGGGGGACGGGGGCTGAAGTGGTCGATGGAATCTGGCATCTCAATCTCTCTTCCCCCATCGCTACCAGCACCTCCCCGCCCTGTAATGATCTTTGCGGCAGGGTGACCCGGTTCTGGCTCCCAGAGTCTCGGTACCGACGCCGGGCCACAGCGAGACGCACCAACCACTTTCCCATGGACTTCTGGACTTCCAGACCCATCATTACCATTTAATATCCTATAATGTAACCCCCCACTCATCTCCAAAACAGCCTCCACCAGGGGGATGGGGGAGAGGGGGGCTGCCCACACCGCAAATAAGCAAGGATACCCAATATCCCCCCTCTTTTATTTAGATCTAACCAGTGCATAGCTGCACAACGGCTCCCAGTCATTACAGACAGGCCACTAAGTAGAGGCTACTATGTATTGGATAAATAAGCATCACTGAGGACTATGCAAGAGCATCAGGAAATCAAAATTAAACGTCGGTTTCATTCAGTATGGGGAAATAAGGTTCTGGGGTGTTGTTTGGCTTGATAAATCAGAACTGGATCAATATTATGACATGGTGGTTAGTAGTGTGCTATCCCAGTTTGTTTCACTATCAAGTGAGCAATGTTGATGCTTGGGCTTGATTGAGCAGCTGCTGTTGACATCAAACTCTCACGGATTTGGCTATGAATGTACTGTGAGGTAAACAGTATCATGCCCGTGTGTTTTATTGAGATATTACCTAATGATAGGCAGCACATTTACTCCTTATTAGAGGAAACAAAGATAGAAGGAAGAGGCCTGCAACCTGTTGCAGCAGCTAAATCTAAGTTTGATTTGACTGTAACGTCAACATTAACTGTGGAAACTCGACAAATTACATATATATCACAAGACAATTTGGAGAAAGCAGTCATCATCACACCTGCACCTGAACACCTACTTATCACTTATTAGCACAAACATTTCTATTTAATTGTATGCATATTTGCTTTTGTAATATATTTGTTATTAATGGCCAGTATGTGTCATGTGATTTGCCTTCAAGTGCAATAAATCTTGATAAATCACGTTCCCATTTAAGAACTATGTGTATCGTATCGAATTTAAAAAGTTTAGGATCGTCCATCCCTAGGAGATGTTTGTGTTAGCACATTTAATTTGTGAACTGAAAATGAAATGATAACAATTCTGTTGATAGATTACTCAATAAAGTCATTTGTCAAAACATTGGTTAGTTCTAGCTCCTTCCTTTCTCTGATTTATATTGTTAACTGAATAATAATCTTTGGGTGAGAAAACAGTCTCAGCACATACAGCTTCATCAGCAGATGGACATTTGCCAGGTTTCATAGAATTGTAATTTCTATTTTACCAATCTTTGGGCTTTGGACATCTGATTGGACTAAACTCTCTGGGCTCTGGAAAGTCTTGAAAGGCATATTATTTTTTACTTTTTTCCACCATTTTATAGACTGAAATACAAGCTGACATCAAAAAAGTAAATCAACAGATGATGATCAAAATAATAAATAGTTGCAGCCTTACTTACTTGACCTGTTGCATACACTAATGTTTGTACATGTACATGTACATGTGCAGTATATCTAAGTCTGCATATGTGTGCACACGCGGTGGGGATTCAGAGATAGCTTTGGTGGCGTATTGGGTATCAAGGGGCGAGGAGCTCCTCTGAAGAGCTTCATTCACAGAGCCAGGATACTGATAAGGAGCAGAGCAGAGCCGCCATGAATTCACCCTCTGTTCAGTCTCTCTCACTCCTCTTTTTTTCTCCCTCTCTGTCTCTCTCTCACTCCACTCTCCTCCAGCTCTTTATGCTCCCTGTGAGAAAGTTGTAGAGATGACGAGGGGAGGGGGGAGGAAGAAGCCCCGCAGGCTCTCAAAGTTTAATTAGCAGGATTAGAATCAAAAAGTAGAGAGGGGTAAAGAGAAAGAGAGCGGTAGACATGGAAATCAGAAAAACATGTCTATCTGCAGCTGTATGCTGTTATCGATTATTGGCTTAAAAACTTATTTTTCATAAAAGATCTAATTCTATTTGTTGTCAGTTTTACAGTAAATAACTTGACACAAAGCAAATACTTATGGCTTTGCTTGAACAATGAAAAATAAAGTGAGGATTGTGTAACGGGTTTACAGAAAGTGGACACATGAATCATGCAGCGTTGTTGTGAGAGTTGTCATCCAGACTGGGAACCGCTGGGAAAAGCTGCCTTCACTATTGTTCCATGATTATTTATTAGGCATAGCAAGGGGCAGCCTATGCGATGACCTGCCCCAGGGAGGGGTCCTGTGGATTAAGACCAGAAAAGACTCCCAATGGTCTGACCTTTACAGATCAACCCTGACCTCTCAAACTGCACAAACTGCTCTATAGAAAGACCAACCAGTTTCTTTTACTGTTACAATGTACAGTGCATACAGTGATTCAATGCAATAGAAAATGTACTTGACATAGGAGTTATTATTTCGTCTATTAGCCCTCTATGGTCTATTTAAGAAAATGTTATAGCATAGTATTTCATAATGCTGTCCAGCTTTTATAAAAAAAATTGCTCACACAAGTTCGACACTTCATACATAATTGCATTGAAACATTGACAAGTCTGTCCCGTCTCACACATTTTAAGTGATATGTCTTACAGTTTTTAAAATGTTGGCGTTCAAAGTAAAGTCAAAGAACCATTCATCTGTCTTGTTAATTTGAAAGAAAATTTACATAGTGCTTTCATCACGCACATGTACACTATCACTGACACTACAACTGCTTTCAGATCTGGCAGTTTTACTCCTGTCAATGTGTACATGCCAACTGACATTTCAACTGCTTGCTGCACAAACACTTTAAGTGTCTTTAGTGCTACCACTTCAAGTCAAATGTGAAACTCCTTTTACCACTCACACATCAACTGTGATTTCAGCTGCTTTCACCTATTATGCATCAACTGCTTCATTTCAACTCCTTTCAGGGCTTGAAGTTCAAGTGTTGATTCAAATTTACTCAGTGCTCACACTTCAATTGATACATCAGCTTCATTCATTGCTCACTCTTAAACTGAAACTTAACTTCTTTCAGCCCTTCCGCCATTTGAACTTCTTTCAGTATTTCAACAATTTCAAGTGCAAGTTTTAAGAAGCAAGCTTCATCCTTTAGTTGTAAGTGTCTCTATTTGTGTATATGACTGTGTGTAATTGTACAGTTGGGTGGTTCGGTGGTATTCAGGAGAGATATATAACTGTCTGCTGTGGAATGTGAACTAAATGATTGTTCGAATGACAAATCCTTTGTCATTGCACTCATTTCTATGATTTTAAATGTACTAGGAAGAATGTCAAAACCTCTATTAGGAGTTTTACTACTACAATTCTTTGGTCATGAAACATCTGTTGCAATACTTTGTCATGAATACTTCACTGACAATATTTTGTCATCTGAAGCATCTCTATGGCAACAGTGTAATCATCATCCCAGCCCTTAAGTAATGGGAATAGTCTGGTCCAAGTCTTGGTTTGGCGTTGAAAAGGCCAGAGTGACTGTGTTGTCTCTGTTATTTGAGCTGTAAGAGATCTAGTGTGACTGAATGTGAGTGTGTGTTGACCATTGTCCAGTATATCTTTCCGTTCTGCACCTGTACCAAGGACATCACCCAACTTTGAATTGACCACACAACCCACACAGTACACACATAACTCTACCCATATGTGACACAAATTCAAACACCCTAAACTTACACCAGAAAAATGTATACATATATTTTTGCGGCCCACTCAATGTCGGATATTTGAGGAGCTGAAATCCCCCATATGCTGCAAGGACAGGGTCAGGCTTAGTCATATGGGAGGTCACAGCTGCTATAACACACAGCAAACAAAATTAGTCTTGTTTGTTTTTGAAGAAAGCCTATATTACCCACACTCAAATAAACTTCATTCAATCCCCCCGACCCCCTGGACTCTCAATCAACCCGCAGCCTTGGTCAGCACATTTTTGCCCCATGCTGAGGCAATCTAAGGCCTGGCCTGTGTCAGTTCTGCTTGGCCTAGCTTTTGCCTTACATAAGCCTGATGCCCCCCCTCTTTCGGCCTGCCCTCCATCTCCTCTATTGCTTTAATCAGCACAAGCATGGCTAAACTCAGCTCTTGGTGACTGGCAGGCAAGCTAGTTCACTGGATTGTCGGTCGTATCTCTTGGTTAAATGAGTCTGTTTGACTCAATGTTTTTTTTGCCACTTAGCAATTTTACTGGTTGACTACCCAGCTTGCAGGTGATTTAATAAGCAAACCTGCTTACTGACCAACTGGTTTGTTTAGTAACTGATTGAGTGACTCTTTTCATGGCTGCTTGATTAACTGACTGATTAACTGACTGAATAGCTAACAAGTCGGCTGGTTAAATGACAGAATGGCTGTCTGGTTGTCTGAATGGCCTTTTGGCCTCTTAACTCCTTGGCTGAATGACTAGCTAGCTAGTTGTTGGTAATTTTAATGAGCCAACCTGCCTGACTGAAGTGTTTTAAGGGCTAACTGATTGTGCTTAATCAGTATTTGCATGGCCAAATTTAACTCTTGGTAACAGACAGGCAAGCTGGTTGAATAGATGGTTGATTGAATGAAAACATGGTATACATACTGGTTCACAGGCCACAGCAATTTAGCTGGTTGATTAGTTAGCTAGTTGAATAGGCTTACCTTACAAGTTGCTAAACTGGTTGGCAAAACAATATTGTAACCAGCTGCCTGACTGACTGTTTGAAAAGCTGTGACCTCTTCACAGAGAGGCTCCAGCCTCATTTAGTCTCATTAGTACCAAGTCTCTGGCTCCCAGACAGGGACAGCACCGCAGTTCCCTGGGGTAGGGAGGTGTGCGTGTGTGTGTGTGTATACATGTGTGTGTGCCGGAATGTCTTGTCTGTCATCGGAGCACAGATGTCCAGTGGAATACATCACACTGACCGCACCCTGATCTCCCTCACATCCCTTATCCCCTACCATTGACTCCCCTCTCCCACCGCCCTATTCCAAACCTTCATCAGCCCTTCACATCCACCCAGTCACAACCCCTTCACACACACACACACGCATTCTGCGACATAGACAATGAGTTCTGATTCATGACTACCAACACTGCTTTCCCACCGCCTCCCCTCGTCTGATGACTTCATCTCCCATCACACCTCACCTCATCTTCATTAGGCTGTGAGGCTACGTGAACCATGATGCGCAAGAATGTGTGTTGCAAGGGCTGACTGGGGCAGGGTCGAGATGGAAGTCCTCAATCCTTATTTAAGCAGGCAGGTTCACTAAAAACACATTCTTGCTCACAGTCATAGCCAGGAGGGTGAAAGTTTACACACATAGACACCCAACTGCTGTTGGGTATGATCATCAGTGGAAAGTCTTAACTTAGAAGTTGAAAGCGCTTGAGGGATCACTCAGTCAAGAAAAATCCACACAATGAATATGTTGATGGATAAACCTTTACCACCTCGAAGCCCAACAAGAAGAAAGTATTTAGGAGTTTGTACTAAACATGATACATAATTTCAGTAAAGAAGTTGTGGTAGTTTGAGGCTGCCAAGTCTGGAGTGCCCCTAACTATGTGCTTACTCCTTCCTTCCCCCTCCATCTGTGACTCGGAGGTCCCAGGAGACCAGAGGGGAGTTGGATGAGGAGAAAGGCCAAGAGCATCGCTGATGGTTCCTAAGCTAAAAAGTTATCTGATTACATCTTGCTCTGTTTGTTGTCATGTAGCGAGGTGATGTCATGATTAAAATTGTCGAGCCTCTGAAATGAACGCTGGTGGAAAGTTTTGGATTTCCCTCAGGGGCTGAAGATCATGGCGGGGCGAGATCTTACATATAAAAAAAACAGCAATTTGTTGTTTTTTTCATTATGTATAGTATAGGTTTCCACCCCTAGTAAGCTAATCGGCATAAAACTAACCATAACACAGATCCACTGAAACATCTTCCTGACAGTGCTGTCTTGTGAAGCTAGCTGTAGCTGTCATCCTGTAAAAAACATTCTTTGTACTGTAATCATTCCCATAAGTTTGCCTGTGAGTTGCATTGTGTTCTGGGCCCACCCTCTGCAATTGTCTAAAAAGACCCCTGGAAGGCTTTCCACATTACATTTCACTGAGTTTTGTAAGAGGCAGATATAAAGATCAATAACATGTACCTAACGCTAAATAGCACAAAATTAGATACAGACTAGACAAAACCAAAAATGTTGAGACAAATATATATATATATGAAGGATGACATATCCCATTGATATATTATGTACAATCTTTGTTGCAGTTAGTTTTCTGTTAGTTAGCTAATAGATGAGTAATGAATGTTAAATTAGCATAGAGAGAAGACCTTTCCCATGACATGTACGTCAAATCTGTTCCAGTTCACAGTGGATGACTGATGAGTGTTAAATCAGGGTGGAGTCCTTTTGAACCGTAGTATCATTTGCCTGAAAGGTCCAAATATCCTGCAATACACAGAATGTCTAAAGTTGGTCCTACGTTGATTCCACTTACCCCTGTCCTCTGTCCTCCATGTTGACCTCAGCACCACTCTCCCCTTTTAATGTCGCCCTAATGGCCGAGCATATTCTCCCCCTTTCTCCCTTTCTCATCCTCGCATTCTAACACAATACGGTCATGTCCGGCGGATGAATCAATGGCTCTGTTCGGGCCATGAATGGACGGGAACAACAGAGTGAATAGAGGGGAGAGGAGAAAAAGAGCAGTTTATGTGCAGAGTTGTAGTGATGAAATAAATGGACGTAATGGACTTGTGCAGATGGAAGACAGCGGAGGTCAGGGAGAGTTGTGTAGAAAGATGAAGACAATAACTGCACTGCACCCCACAGGGACTTCTGGCAGAAGGTCAGGGTTCGCCGTGCTTGGACGAGATTCATATCCGAAGCCCCGTTGGCCCTTAAACTCTGAACGCTGGTACCAGCCTTTATTGTTCCAGACGTCCTCTGTCATAGTTGTCTGCATTCCCTCTCTCGCTTTCATTTTCTTTCTATGTGTAAAGCTCTCTTGCTCTCTTTACTGTATGTATGTAGAAACTTGTTTGTTTATCTTCATTTTACCAGGTGAAGTCTCACTGAGATTACACATTACAGGAAAGACCTAGCCATTAAATGCTATATGTCTGTATATGCTTTCTACGTGTGAATGTGACTGCCCTGTTATATCTCCCCAGCTCCAGCAGGTTTATATTGCCAGTGCAGCCGGAGCCTGTCAAACAGAGGGCCCATGTCTGCGCCATGCCAGTCACGCGGAACAGGGAAGTAAACTGGGGGATAGCCTATATAACTAAAACACAGGGGGGCTTTTGAATTACAGCCTTGGTCTTTGGCGAAGGTCTGCGTTGCGTTAAGTGCCGGTTTGCAGTCTGGTCAGGGAAGGATCGTAAAATGTGAGGATGGTAACCTAAAAGCATTAAATTTCCCTTTCAAAAATTCATAAATTACCTATATCATGAGCTTCAAGAAGATTAAATGAAATTTTAATAATCTCATGGGGTAAAACTGGATCCATGCAGTAGACTTTATAAGCATGGAGAAAAAATATAATAAATAACAAGCAAATCATGGTTGTTTTAACAAAATACAACCACCAATGCATGAGAATGCAGCGAAAGTTAAAAATATATTTCCTATGGTTTGAAGGCCATACAAAATAATAGTGGTACAGCATACTATAAAAAGAAACAAATGAATGAAAACGGGGTGTGATAAAAATAGGTGTTATGCCTTTCCTACTATGGTGTTACTGTACTGTACTACTGAGAAATCAAATAAGTGGTGGAATGTAACTAATAGGTACTTCTTGAGTATTTCCACCCCACTACAATTCAGAGGGGGAAATTTAACTTTTTACACCACCACATTTAATTGACACACTTATACATTAAGCTACAATGTACTACAACAATATATAGCAATAATAATCTAAAATATTATAGTATCACACTCACAGGGGTCATTCTCTCCATTGAGTACCTTTACCTTTGATTAGGAAATAATATTTACATACTTATTTAAGCAATATTGTGATATAAGATCTCTTGTGCAGTGATCGCTGCTTGTAACAATTGAAGCATGATTAATGTTTTGTATATATGTTTAGGTACACACAGCACTTAGTTAATGTTAGGGAAAGACAGTGGTATTGGTTTTATACTGGAAATGTCCAAAGTGACTTAAAGCAGAGTAACATTTATAAAAATCATAATTCTTTCCTAACCTTTAGCTTTTGTTGCTTAAACCTAACCACACATGGGAACCATGATGTAAACCTTGCTCTCTGGTATTGCAATCCTACTCATTTAAGGCCCACCATCCACCCCGATTTGCTCGTGGTACAAATATGTAGTCTGATTGATGATATAGACAGAACATATTTGGGAAAACACACAGTGTAAACATATGAATGAATGAATTAGGTTTTATTATTTTGTCATGCACATGTACAGTTACACACAGCCCACATGGGCTTACAAGACATCAGATTCAGTCTAGCCAGGACTAGAATATGGCATGCAAATTGTCAAACAATAAAGAAAGGAGAAAAAGAAGAAAAAAAACAAACAAGGAAATATAAATAAATATACACATACGTGCACATACACATACATACATACACATATATGCACACATACAATATGGCAGTAACGTCACAACTTAAATTATACCTATAGATATACAAAATATCCACCCTCTCAAAGACAGAATAAATCTCCTTTGCCCATGGAGACCTGTAAGCTCTACTTTACATGAATACTTTCTTATTCATTCTGTCCTCTGCTATTTTGATTAGACGGTTCCACATTTCACATTCACTGTACAGACCGTGGTACCCAGCCCGCGTCTCCCTGAATTGATGGAATTGGAGCAAATCTATGAACCCCCAGAAAACACTGTATAACTCTGTTTTGTATGGTCTGTATTCTGTAACATAATGTCTTGGAGAAAGAGTCACAATGAACACTGGGTCTGTATCCATATGAGATTCCTTGACCATGTTAAAATATACCTCAGTGTGAGACGGGCGGGCTGGAGTTAGAGGCCACGGTGAACTCTAGAACTCCATGACCCAGACTTGGACCTCAGGGTATCGGTGAGGTGTATCAGTGTTAGTGGTGTTTGGCTGTAACTGAGCCAGACTGACAGCTGTTGTCTGTCTGCTCTGTCATCAGTTCCGACCATGTACCAACACGGTGCACGTACCAAGCATCAACCACCAACCACCTAGCTGTACACAGAACATACGGTATATATATAGTCTGGATCACAGACAGCTCTGACATGTGTGTGGAAAGAATATAAAAATATCCCACTCAAAGGAAATTGTGCAAATGCTGGAATTTGATTCTAATGTAGAGTTAAAGGTGTTTCAATGAGGAAAAAATGCTCTACAATTGTTTTATCACTTCAAGCAGTAATGCATTTTTCATTATATTAACATTAGTATGGCCATTTGTTACAACTTACAAAACCCTTATAAAGTATGCCGTATGAAAGTGGTACAGACATCTTGTAGATTTATCTTTATCTGCATGTTTGCTAGTTGACACTGACTGCATGTACAGTATGTGTGTGGAAACTGCAGTTGTTTTAAAGACCCTGCACTCATAAGGTCATATATACTATGGTATTAACATGCCTCTAATCACTGATCATGTGTTACACGCCAATCTATATTTAAGCATTCCATGGGTGTTTTGGGTGGTGAATGGTCAGCTGATGTCTGCGCTGTATTTCTGGTCATATCGCCATATGTTCCACTATAGTAACAGGGTCGTGTCTATGACGGCCACCAGCACTTTCTGTCCCACTGTGCTCACTGCAGTAGTGGGTAGTAAGTACTAGGTAGTTAAAGCGTTGTTTGAAAGAGGTTTGTCACATGAGGCTGTAAGTACAGCAGAGCTGTTGCAGGAAAATGTTTAATTTACCCAACCCCACCTGTTTAGGTTTCCATTAAGGTGAAACCTGAGGCTCAGATGTGATTGCAAAAACCATTTTATTCAAGTCTGCTGAGTGTAATAATATTTTCCTTCATTCCTGACTTTGGATTACAAATGTTTATTCATGCACCATCTATTAAATTATGAACGGAAGTGTTAAAGTGATGTGTTAAAGTCAGAGGTGTAGCACATCATTCAGGGCAAATACATTTTTACAAATATAATTGAGCCAACAACTGTACACATGGCTTTAGTGGTTATTAGTGCAGTCACAAATGACCTGTTCATACCACATTAAAACAAATAGTAATAATATGGGAAATGTGCTTCGTTCTGCACAGTTTGAAATCCCCACAACACTTCAACGCTCCTACTTAACATGCTATAGCCTACAATTACTGTGTGATACTTATACTATGGTTAAATGAGGTTTGCCTGGAGTATCATGCTTAAGAGGACATTCTTTTCTTCATTGGTGTCTTTTGAAGGCCATTGCAGACTCAATTTTTGTCTCACGCCCTCGGTAACAAACAAGGGACCTGCTGCTGCTTCACTCTCTGTGGCTGTTTCATCATGCTTGCTAGGTAACGTTGATTGTAATGTTGACGGATATAATGTCATATGACATTGTAACTACAATGCTTATTAATTTAGATTCCTGATTAATTTATGTTATACAATGCAAATATGCCCCAAACTAGATTCCTGGCGGACTGCCTTCAATCTGCTGATATTAGCTTAGCTAGTTGTGCTCACTTTTCTTTTGAAAGAAATTAGTTTTCCCTCAGTTTAGTTTCTTTCTTTTCTTTTTTAGTGCACTGTTTTCCCTTTCTTGGGGATTGAAATGGCTTACAGTGCACGTTGGTGCTCCAATGAGCCTCCAAAGCGCTTTGAGGCTCGGGGCTGGATGAATCTGTGGCTGAAGGTGCTCCTGAGCTGCCTCTGCTCAGCATAGAGAGGATGAGAGGGGTTGTCCATGATGGTTTTCAGCTTCCCTTTCATCCTCCTCTCAGTCACTGGCTCCACACTGTCCAGTTCCATCCCCACCACCGAGTTGGCCTTCCTCACCAGCTTGCCCAGATTGTTGGCACCACAAGAAATGATGCCACCTCCCCAGCACACCACAGTGAAGAAGATGACACTGGCCACTATGTAGAACATCCATAATGCGCATGTGCAACTCAAAGAAACAAAGAATCACTCCATAGCCAAAACGGAGTGTTCAACACACAGGGTGAAAAGAGGAGCTTCATTAATGAGCTGTATGACAAAAATATGGTGTTTTTTGAAAATGAAACCATGTAAACCTGTTCTGCTACAACCACTAACTAAAATGATGAACCTGAAGATAAGCATAATATGATCACTTTAAAGTAGTACATCAGGGATGAAAACTGAAAATCATTATCTTTGAAAAGGTGGAATTTACGACTGAGCAATTAATTTGGATTGCATTACAAATTATATGTGTATCTAATGAAGGCGTCACTGTGTTTCCACTGACCAAAACATCCCAGCAGCAAGAGTTGTTTGAAAGTTTAGTATTACTCAGTTGTACTATAAATAACCAATCAAAAACAAACTACTTCATGTGGATCCTATTAGATGTGGACAGCAGAGACTGGTAAACCACTCCAGCATAACCTCTTCACCAATATTAAGATGCATGTAAATAAGAATTGGTTGTGATTTGTGAGGTCGTGGGCTCTGAAATTGTGGGAATAGTCGTTTCCACACACAAACCACTCAGTCTGGTCTAATCCCCATGTCGCCTCTCCCCTCAGCAACAACTCCAGCCCTGTCCTCTGGTTAGGGCAAAGGGCAGACCCTGGGGGTCAGGGGTCAAGGGTCAAGGCAGCTCCTTGGGCTGGACAATAGTCTAAGTGCCACCTGGAGTAAATCAGTGGCTGGCTCAGGCGATTGGCCGTGACAGCCACCATTACCGAAGCCAAAGAAACACAGAGGAGGCAAGGGATTGTGGGTAAATCTTAGGGGAGATCCACGCGCACACACGCACACATTCACCAGCTCTGTCAGTGTTGACTGTCCAAAGAGCCACAACTCACTGTGGCCACAGCGTTACCCCCAACTCAGCTCCCCCCAACCCCATGTCTGTGATTAACTGTTGGAAGTGGAGAAGGTCTTAAGGGTCTTGAGAGAACAAGTGTTTCATGTGTGGGTTTTAAGACTGAGGCGTCCGCGTGTGTGTGTGTGTGTGTGTGTGTGTGTGTGTGCGTGCTGGGGTTGGGGGTTTCACTGAAAAGAGAGCTTTGTTTTCGGACTCGTATTTCATAGAGCAGACTTCTTGTTTGTTGATTCAAACCCACTCCATGTGTTGAGCGTGAGCTGGAAATAGTCTTTCGGTGCTTCTCTTTGAATTTTAGGACAAATGAATAGATGAATGATTCATATACATATATATATACATACATATATACATCCATTCAGGGGTAAATACTAAATATATATAAATAGATTAGTAAATAGTATAGATAAATAGTAAATAGTATAGATTAAATTACCCAACAGTATTTAAAGTAGCTAAAATTAGGCCTTCTTAAACCAGCTACAGTAAGTTGAATTTATATTACATTTACTGCCACCTTCTTGTCTGTAATGCATCTGTAGTAATAATCCATGTGTTTAATAATACACTACCTAAAGAGCCATTCTGCATAATGACTGCTTTCACTTTTGACACTAAAGAAGATAGAGATTACTTTATTCATCCCAAAGCAAACTTGATGCTAACACTTTTGTACTTTTACTGCATTTTGAATACAGGACATTTTAAGTTAAAGGTCAAAATCCTCCTTCCACAACTGGATAAATGGAAGCAGTTCAAATGTGTGAAAGGTTCTACATGTCAAGCATCTACACTTTATTTGTACAGTCTGTAATCTGTAATAATTTATAATTATTTAGTCATATTGGCCTATGGAATAATGGTGAGAATCCCTAAGCTGATTAAAAAGCAATGTATAAAGTTGCGTTACGCCCTTTTGGTTTCTTGTTTTCACCAGTTGTAAGTATTTACTGATTCCACTGCTTGCTACTGTATGTCCAAGTGAAAGTGGAAAAACAGTGATTTATTGTCCTGATTTCAGGCTTCAAGGCAATAAAAATGTTTGAGGGTGTGTACAGTTTTGATATCCATTGTGTGTTTGGATATTTGAATGGATTCGCCTCAGTGGTATAGGCTGAGAGGGAGGGGTAGAGAAGATAGCATGACTGTGTTTTGGACTCTAAGACATGATGATAACCACAGTGGTCTCTCTGGCTCCAGCTGAATCCCACTCTGGTTGGTCAGCATCGGCCACCGCTGGGCTACAGCTATGTTTTGTGCTCTGTGTGTGTCTTCTGTATGAAGCTATTCAGTTGGTTTATGGCAGGTCTGAATCTGAAAGGAGAAAGACGGAGAAACAGAGGTGGGTGAGACGAGGAATATAGAGCTGAGTAGGAGGAAAGAGAGATTTGATAGGTGCTTATTGGCTTTTGAATGATTTGCCTAAATACATGTTGTCGTTTTGGAAGTCTGTCATATATATTATTATTATAAAGCAGATTTTGGTGGGAAAAATCAGAGGATGCTTAAGATTGTAGGTTTGGGTGCTGTTTGGGTAAAATAGTAATCATGTGGAAAGGACAAAGATCCTAGGCATGCCAGAAGTGTCTTAACAAATTCTTTTCTTTTTTGGGGGGGGCGGCATTTTGCCTTTATTTTATAGTGACAGTGTAGATACAGCCAGGAAATGTGAGGATTAAGAGATGAGTACGAACCAGGGGTGATTCTTAGGTTATGTCCACACTAATGCATTTTAGTGTGAAAAACAGATTAACCAGAATTACGTACACTGGGAATGCGCGTGCCGATGTAAAACAGGAAGCAGATTGCGTACTGGTTGCTTAGTTGCGGAAAACATTACGAACGCAGAACAGCAATGGCGAAAGTAACACGAGTATGAGGCAGTCAACACGGTGGAATCGTCAGCGGATGTAGCCATAACACCACTTCTTTGTCTTTATTTTGTTTACTTTTGATTAGCCACATCTAACCAAATGGTGTCAGTCATGGTGATTATGAACAGTTAAAAAAAGAGGTGGAAGACTAATTCAGATCCTTATCTTAAGTAAGTAAAAGTAACAGCACCACAATGGAACACATTGTTTCCGCTGACCCAAGTGGCCAAACAAAATTCAGGTTCAGTGGCCCCTTTCTGGATGCACTGATGTAGAAGCAGCATCTTATTGTTGAAGTTGTTTGAAGTGGAGCCTTAACTCTCATGAGACACACTCCACACGTTACTTTTGCAGTAACTTTATGTCACTAACGTTGCTATCTGCACACTTGTATGCAATTATTCATTACAATGTCATCATCTCCTCTATATTTGTGATTATTTTTGTGTAAATACACTTTGTAGTCACTGTTTACGTTATGGTGTATATGATATTAAGTACCTTTTATGTTTTCCCATGCTTCGCTCATAAAGTACATAGTATTCTGCTTTTATAAGCACATATCTATCCTATGAATCCCTGCATGTGATCAACATAGTTTATCTCTTATATACATTTGTGTAGTTTATAACAATGCATCATGTTAGAGACCATGTGTTTTGTGGATAAAACCATAATCTGCAGTGTATAGCTGTCAATTCAGTGTAGTGGAGTTTAAAGTAAAATATTTTTTCTCTGAAATGTAGTAGAGTAGAAGTATAAAGGAGCATTAAGTGTAAAGTACAAGTACCTTAAAATTGTATTCAAGTACAGTATTTGACTAAATGTACTTATCTACTTTCCAGCAGTGGTTATTCAGAGGTCATGCACTCAGATTTACCATCTGAGCATGATCGGATGTACAGTAGGCTACAAACAGTTAGATGGTAGTAGAAAAAAAGTCATGCCAACAACGTAACTGTACTGGAAAATGAACTGATGCACAGAAAAAGATCATTTTGAAGTCTATGTGTTTAGTTATCTATAAACATGTTTATTTGCACGAGGATGTGTCTGTATATGCATATTTGTGCATCCATATGTCCGTGTTTATTTGTGCAGAAGTGTCTGTATTTGTTTTCCTATCTGTCTCCATGTCTGTGTGTATCTGTGGCTTTGTATGTCAATAACACAGTTTTATTTGTCTCATCCAGCAGAGGATCCAGAGAGTTATGAGCACATGGAGGGATAAGGGGTGGTTGGTGGTAGGCAGTTAGTGGTGGGGAATCCACTGGGGCTGTTTGGTTGATGATGGTCAGAGGTTTCAGCAGCCCACCTCCCCCCTTTCCCCAGCCCCCAGCCACCCTGTCATTAGGGTGACAGTCAGGTCCTGTTTAGCCCCAATTGGCCGTGCTAATAACAGTTTTAATAACCCTGGTCCATGTAATATTTCACTGCTGTTTGGACCACTATGTCACGCTAAGAGTCCAGCAATGGAAAAACAGCTTCACTGCTGCAAGGATAGAATGACTGGGTGAACCCTGTCCGGGGATGTTTGTGTATGTGTATGTGTGTGTGTGTGTGTGTGTGTATCATGTTTTTGTATATGACAGATTGACCTTAGTATAAATTCTACTCAGCTTAGATTTGTTTGTCCTTGTGTGTACTTTTACACAAATGCATATGTGTTTCAACTCAACTCAGTGTAGATTTGCGTGTATGTTTGTGCGCACACCTGTTTCTGTGTTTGTGCAATAGATTAATGACTGCATGTTAATCTTTTACTGTGTGTAATGTGTTATATAAGGCTTTTCCTGTTTCGACAGCGGAGCAGGGAGCAGTCAGGGCAGCTGTTGGGTTGCCGTAAACACAAACACGTACATTACAACACCTACATACTCAGACGCATTCATGACTGTCATCAGGTTGCATCAGAGAAAGGTCAGATTTGCGCTTTAACTTCAGTCAGGACATTTGTCAAACTTCAACATGCCCACGGACACAAGGAGGAATTTTTGTGACTTAGGATAGCTATCTAAATGGATATGCAAAACAGCATCAAATTTCTCAAGTATTGCAGATATGTTTTCAGACACACTTGAGGTGAGAAAGTTGACCAAATAACCTGTCAATACAGAGTGATGGAAATGTATTTGTTTAGTAACTACACGCTTAGCTCAGTTGTTATGTCTTACAGTTCAAAACAATTCAAAATTGGACTTCGATTATTCTGAAAGTCTAAGTTGATTGTATTGGATGATTCCACAGGTTACGATTCACATCCAGTAAAAATGTTCAGTGCAGACGTTATGCGGCTATGGAGGTTTTAGTGGTGGATGGGCATTTAGTGTATCTGACGACCATGCAGGAGGCTGGAGTTCCTGTCCAAGTATTTGGTCATGAAGATATGATGGTGTTGATGATGGCACTAGATTAAAACCCTGGATCACAACATCAGCTGAAGAGGAAGTAGTAGAATGCATCCTCTGGCTATCATGGGTATCTGCACCAAATTCCATGGCAGTACAACCCAGTAGTTGCAGAGATATTTCAGTCTGACTCTGGACCAATTTGGCACTGAAAATGACAAAATGTTGTGTACAGAATCCAGTGGTAACAAAATAATTTCCCCACAAGGTCCAGTGGCTTTTTCGATTGTAACACACAATGTTCCTGAATAGATTTAGTGTGCCCAGTTGTAATGGAGTTACAAGTGTTCAAACTTATATAGCACTAAGAACTTCTTGTCCATGTTCTCTTAGAAGAGATTGAAACTTTGGAGACAGCAGACCATTCAGTAATCCAGGGTGTTGCAGTTGAATGTATCGCTAATGCATTGCAATAGCGATGCCATACTTCATGCTTCCTCCAAAACTGAAACACAGAAAACTCATCTATTTTTCCACCTCCCACCTCAACATGTTTTCACTCCTGGTCATATTTGGACACATGATCAAGACCCATCGGCTTCAGTTTGTGACGTGATGGGGATCCCCATAGCATCATAGTTCAACGCATTTGGGGAAGCCCTGTAGCGTCAGTTTTTGATGGTAAGGGTAGGTGTATGATACTGAACAGAAAAGACTGAATAAGGAAATTGTTGGGATGGATGGAGGGCCAGAACCCGGACTTTGAACCAGTAGACCGGGGCCCGTGTCCTGTGTGAAACAAATAGTCAACATTAAATATTTTTAGCTTTGAGTTACATAAATTGCGTAATTTAAGCAAGTGATGTGAGTTAACTCACGTGTTAACTGACCTACATAATTATTTTTACAAAAACCATGATCTTTTCCTAACCATAACCAAGTAGTTTTTTCTGCCTAAACCTTACCAAATTGCAACATTTCACTCACAACGTGCCGTTTCAAAATGGTAATGTTTCGAAACGCTTGCGTTTTATTTTGAAAGTGTAGCCGGACGTTGCATATTTACTGTTGCTAACTTTACTGCACATTGAATATTTGTTGTTGCTAAGCGTTGCTAACTTGACCGCGGAGCCTTAAAAAATTACGCTAATGGGGTACCCAGAGTGTTGCAAAGCGACACCAAAGGGCCTTGACCAAGCATCAGTATGTGACATGTGATATGTCTGGAGTGAGAATGTGTTGGTGCCCTCAGATGATGTTAATGGATGGCTTTTAATGGATTTTCAAGTCTATATTAATATAATACTCATCTGCCATATGTATGTTGAAAATCATATTGGTTGCTAAGGGAAAAATCATTCTCTCCATACTGTCACTACAGGGTAACCACAGTTTTATTCTATGCAAAATTATATTCTTAATTCAGCTGAAGCCGGAGGCTTCATCAGTCTGTTAGACAGTCTTTCAAGAATAAATTTCTTCTTTGTGTTACTATCCCTGTGCCCCAGCTCAGCAGAGGAAACCCAAAGACCAATGACTCTAAGTATATATGGCATGTGTGCATTGTATAAAGATAGACTAACAAAAATCTGAACCTATGCTTTATGAACTATTTTAAGATACTGAGGAACTGTTTTGTGAAATCCATATCCATTCCAATCAGCCCCTCTTGATTTGAATGGAAAATGCTGAGATGGAAACCCAACTACATACACACACACACGTGCACACACACACACACACACACACACACACACACACACACACAACACACTCCTCTAGCTGCTTCAGCTCCTTCCACCCATGGTTTTGCCAGAGTCAAGCAGAGTCAAAGAGTGAGACAGTCTGTGTGAGCAGAGTGAAACCTAATTCTCTGGCAGCCCTCACCCTCAGCCAACGCTGTGAAAGATAAAGACTCAGGGGGAAACTGGGCCTGGGAATCCAGCTAGTATTGGCTTTTATTGGGCAGCCCACATCACAGAGGGGACCTTGAGCAGGTCTTAGCCCACCGGGGAGGGCTGGAGACGAAGGCCCGTGGAGAGAGTCGGCCGGACGGCGGCTGGGGAGCATCAGGGATGAACCAGGGAACTCTTTCATTCCCTGCCAGCCTGCAGATTGCTTCCAACTAGACCCACAGACAAAATATTGAGAAAGACAAACAGAGTCAGCCATAAAACCCTGACAGCAAATCATACAATATAACCAAACTGAAGATGTGGTCTTAAAGGAGCATGTTAGCAGTTTTGCAAGTTTGAGCCAGTGTATTAGCAATCACAGCATTACATCACAGCATGCTAACCACATACAAACTATGTATTTTTCAAAATCTTTCAAAAAATATTTTTTACCATTGGTTTCCATTAATTTCTGTAAATTATGAAACGCATTAGTATACTCTTGAAACTAATTTAAGCTGTGTAATCCATCATTGTGAACATCTGGTCTGCACTAATTTTTGTCAAAAGGCTGTGTTACGGTGATGATATAATTAAGACAAAATGATAATATTTGTATTATGATTTATTGAGATCATATAGATACATTTCATAAATCCAGGAGACTAAAGACTACATGTTTGAACAAGAAAGAAATCTGGGGATGTAGAGTTAGAGAGCCTCTGTAATGCACCCCACATCTCTGCTTGAGACTAGCAGGAATCTCTGACGGAGCTGTTGGTGACCTAGTTGCATTGTGGGTAATGTTGTTTTGACAAGGAAGAAGAATGTGTGGCATCTCTGGGTCTGCTACATTGTCTTTGATTGGTGACCTTTTTTGATTATGATGCCACCAATTAAAGATCAACTATCACTGACCACTTAATTTGCCATTGTGGTGTTATATATATTATATATAACTATACCAGCATACATTCACTAAACACAAAAGAGTTTAAAAGCTAAGCTGTCCGTAGAGCTTTTGGCCATAGGTCATCAGCAGCCTCTCTGTAGAGTCTTTTGAAGAGAACATGAGCAATTTATGGAGGCTTGCATAACAGAACCCAACACTCTGTTAAAAAGCAGCCTGGACGCCTCTTTAAGGATTTGGTTGAGAAGCAGTGTAAGAACCGGAGCTGAATCAATTAGCCCTAGTGTGTGATTTATGGGTGAGGTGAGTGACTGAGCCTGCCTTTTCTCCGTGGAAGCACACACACACTCTAGCAACTGCCTGAGGCCTGAGCCCACACACACCTGCACACGCACACAAAAGAATGTACATGAATGAATCCATGCACACATTATCCAGCTCATTTTATTTTACTTTTCAGTGTGGAAATTCTTACAGTAAATAAATGGCACATTCTGTGCAGTATACATTATGCAACTCACCTTCAACATGTCACAGCCGGTGTTCTCAGCTCTATTACTAACCAGCAGATGTGGGTAGTTTTTAGATCCACCCTCTGGTATGTACAGTGTTTCCACTCTCCATGTGCTGTAGATTAGTCTCTTTGTTCTCTGCGGTGCTGCCATAACACTCGCTCATTAATCACACTCTTACAGTAGTCTGCTCTTCCACCATCCCTCCCTCAGTGGCTGCCAGCTATTCCCAGGGTGTGAACTCTCGCTGCTGCTAAACCGCAGTGTTATCCAGCCAGTAGACAGGAGGGAAAGTGGGTCAACAGAAACCACACTGGAACCACCTGAAAGCAGCAGGAATGCAAGACCACCTCCTATTCCTCTGGCTGTATGGGTGTCTGTTAGGACTCACACTACTCTATGTCAGTCTTAGTAAGACCAGATGTAATCTTGGAGTTTTCATCATTTGAACTGAAAGCATAACCACGAGAAAATGTATTTGTCAGCACTCCATTAGGATGATATTTATGTTCCCTCTAACATGAAATGTACTGACCTGTGTAAAAAAACGTCAGTTAACAAAAAAAATGTTATATTATTTTCTCAAAAGAAATTGTTAATAAAAGGGGTTATAAAATAATAAAGGTTCTGACTAATCAATGTGAAACATCATATTCACACAAACACTGTCTTACAAACTGAGTGTAAGGACTAGGGAGTCATTGGTCTGCAGTGTTCCAAGCTTACTTACTCCACCTCCTTTCAAAACACATTGGCGAGAAAGGAACCAACTGAAATTGTTTAGACAAGGATAAACAAGAAAGCCAAATATCATTGATAAATGTAGAAACAAAGATATGCTGCTTTTTCTGGTTTCATGCACTTCCTTTACTAAAAGCATGCTCAGACCTTAAGAGACTTAAGCCTAGTTCACACTACACAATTTTAAGCCCGGTATGTCGCTCGGTGGGCTCAGCGACCATCAGGATTTGATCGAGGGTAAATCACCAATCGATCTGCGGTCGGCAGTCGTTATGTGTGAAATAGTCATTGACGCATCAAAACAGCTCCATGAGACATCACTGACATGTCGCAGACGCCAGCCAGATATCTAGCATGCCAAATATCTGGAGGAGTTGGCCGACTAGACATCCACATCCAGCCAATGAGAGCAGGCAGCTTTTTCACCGCAAAACACTTTTTACTCATCTCTCTCTGTAGTTCAGACAATCACTGCTACCTGCATGTGCTAATCCTTTCTTTCACCGAGATTCTTTGTCTTTGTCTATTCATTATAATTGGTATCTTTAGAATAACGAACAACAGCTGTTTCGTGTGTAGGTTCGCGCCATCGGCCGACTCTAAAAGTCATGTAGACTGTACGAGCCTTTAGTTGCTGCCTGTTACACTTTGTAGTACTGAGAGGAAAGGGACAGCAACTTAAACTTTAGAGTTTTTTCTTAAAACAGGTTATAAGCAGGACATCAATCTAATCTAACAGAGAACTTATAAACTGATTTATTAATCATCAAATAATAACACCTTGTTAGCTCTGTGAACAAACACATTTATTAGTCTCCATGCACATTTTAAAACCTCTTCTCTCATGACACTCAAAATAATATACTTTCAGATTTCTTAAAGAGGTGGTATTATGCTCATTTTCAGTTTCAAAATCTTATTTAGCGGTTGTACCAGAACAGGTTTACATGGTTTCATTTTCAAAAAACACCATATTTTTTGTCATACTGCACATTGCTGCAGCTCCTCTGTGTTGAAGGCTTCATTTTAGCTATGAAGTGATACATCTTGTCTCTAAATGATCTTTGTTGGGAGTTGCACATGCACAGTTCCTAGTTAAGGACTACTAGCCAATCAGAAGCAGAGAAAGGCGAGTCAGCGAAAAGATGGTAAACAGCTTTGATTCAGCTGTAGGCTACATGTTGCCGACCAGCTTGGCAACATGGACTGGAGCAAGAGTTTCAGAGTGGTGAGTTATTAATCTGTAACAAAAGTATCTTTCATCCATAAAGTTTTAACTGAGCTCTGTCTCTACATCACAGTAACAACTTTCTGTCCACTGACTGCCTGGAGGGTAGCTAGGCGTGTCAGACTAGTCGCTCGGCGAGAATTATGACTCGTATTTACTTGTGACATCACAAGAAAGTGGAAGTAAAGGCTGGACTACAAACAAGCTGTTTTCTGTGGGAGATGGGAACTCCCTTTGGGGTGGACTTTAGGCTTTTTCACTTTGCAAACCTATAACATGCACAAAAAACATATATTAACTCAATAAAGGAGAGGGAAAAAGCCAAAAAGAAAAAATACCACCTCTTTAATTCTTCACTCCAAATAAATCAGTGTTAAAGCAGAACCAGAGGTGGCTAGCCAGTGTTTCAACATGGGGCCCTGTGCTGCGCCTACATATTGGACCTCTTAGAGGCGACTCGGAGCTGTTTGAGTGTTTATGTCACTGTCCAAAAGTCTCTGGGTTAAATCTATCATGAGCGTTCAGACTTTAAATCAGAAAAGCATGCAACAGGGGGTTGAATTTCTCTGTGCTGGAGGCCCCGGGGTCCAAGGCCTCGCTCGTTGCCATTGTTTCCAGCTTTCAGCTGTGCCCACACTCGAATACACACACACACACACACACACACACACACACACACACACACACATATACTCTAAGCCCCTTCCCAAAATATCTCTTGCACACTACACCCCTGCCTCTTTGTCGTTGCCCCCACCCCCCTTTTCCAAGCCAATGGTGAATTAGCATTTTTCCACAGCTTTACTTTTGTCTTAGTTAACCCTCTCCACCACCACACTGCCGCCCCAACTCCCCTATCTGCTGGTATGTGGCCATCATTAATCTGCAGCACAGCCCAAAATGACCCCTCAAAAACCAGCCCACGGGGGCCACTGCTGGGAAAGGTTGGCCCTTCACTTCTCATTAAGAGCCAGTACACGCCCCAACTCCTCTTCCCCTCCATCCCCATTGCTAGCTCACTATGTCACACTAATCGCATGAGCTCATTAGCATGGCGCCCCTGTTTGGGTCCTGCCGTGCATTATTGAGTCAGGCAGGGGAACGGACGCCTCTCTTTTTGTTGGAGTTGGCTTTTAGAGATGCAAAATGTGATTTCCATAGACCCCTTTACCTACTCCCCCTACTACCTCATCACCCCCCTTAAGTGCTAAAGGCCCTGCTACGCATCCCATAACAGCCCAGCTCTCATCCTTCCTTTAACCACCAGCCCTGGTTAAAGGAAGTTTGTCCCTGATCCAGTGACCTGTGCCAAGTCTGAGCCAGCGCTCTGCCTTTCTGCAAACCCCCACCTCTCTTTGCTTCTCAGTCAGACGTGTTGATGAGACTTGAAGCCGTCCGAGCCTGGGCACACTGCACAAGTCACAAGACTCTCAGCTGAGTCAGTCTCAGCCCTCAGTCTGCCACCCAGACTGTGGTGGACTCTGCCTAACACCTAACAAAGCCAGCAAAGCTTACTTCATTGTGGTTTTCAAAGGTTTAGCTAAACTCATGATGATCAGCAAAGGATGAAGCATGGGAAAAACTTGCTAAGGGTAGTAGCACATGTGGATACACGCAGCTACACACACCACTCACACTATGCATGGGCATAAACACACACAGATGTTCCTGGATTCCAATGCCAGTCAACAATAACGAGACATCATGTAACCAAAATATTATATAATTATAATTATAATTAAGTGCAATAGCTAAACTGTAAATCCCCCAGATATTATGGAAAGTGTAGTGTGGCTGCTCAGGCCTGTACATAAAGTTAACCCCGTACTATTTCACAGGTTCAGATAATAACAGACACACAACGCCCTCATGTGTGACATACTGACTTTAACTTAATAACAATGAAGTTTCATATTTTATGTTGCATGACGTGTTTCTTTGTGATGCATGTGAGAGCTCCAAAAATGCCACTTTAAATGATTACTGCATGTTTATTGTGGTTCCACTTTAATGCTCAGGACACACTTTTATAAGTATATAACTCAAATTTGATTGGTGGTAAAGCAGTATTCAAATGTGTTACTTATAATGACAATTCTGGTTTATTACAACGAGGGTCTTAGATTTGTGGTTTTAGCCATCATTTGTATTAGTTATGGTAACGCTGGACTCACTAACAACCGCTGAAGTCTGGGAACACAGCGACATCACTACAAGGTCCATTCATTAGGGGTTGTGTTTCTGGCCACCTGATGAATGTAAATCCAATATTCAATCTCCTTTTAGCTCTGTTTTGGAAGCTCTGATAATGGCTCCACTTGTTACACTAGTAGTTAGCAGCCGCTAACTTTGCGTGTCTGCTGTTTGGTGCTGGGTAGAATAATTAGTACTTGACAGTGTTTTGTACTTTAATCTATAACATCAGATTTTATGAGCTGATGTTTGGTATGTGAAATCTGAATGTGCATTATAGCTAGTAACAATACCCGCCACATAAATGTAGTTGAGTAACAAGCACATTCACCTCTGAAAAAAAGTAACTGCACTTTATTACTTTCCCTTACTGAAGCTCATAATTTCAAATTTCACCGACTTCATACTGCACGTATTTTAGCTTTTAAACACATTTTCATGTCATATGTTGTTGTTTTTTCTGTAAAGATAAGGGCTCGCAAATTGTACTAAAGCATTAAATATCTTCAAATCTTCAATGTTAATGTACCAAAACTGGCCATTGATATCTGGCCTCTTTGCCGTGCATCTTTCTCTTAGGGTGTCAGAGAGACCTGTTGCCCCGCCCCCCCCCCCCCACCCCCCACCCCTCACCCCTCACAACCCTTGAAAACCACCCATTCTCCCACCCGAGGGACCAGCTCTGACATGGTTGACCTTGGTGTTAACCCCCTGCACCCCTCCCTGCGACCCCTTGTCGAAGCCTCAGGGATGGGGTCCCGTTTTTCTCTGACTGCTGCATTATAGAAAATCTAGTGAACAGAGAGAGAAAGTAGGGTGAGTGTGTGTATATGTGTGTGTGGGGGGGGGTCACATCCCCAATCAGTGATGTAAAACAGAACCATTGTCGGGTGGCAGGAAAAAACCCTGATTAATGCAACAGAGTGTTTGTTTGAGAGATGAAAGGGGAGAAAAGCGGGTAAGGCAGGGGGGAGGGGCTATGGTGAGAGTGAGAAATTTTGAAAGAAGAGAAGAATCAGGGCATGAGAAGGTTCCCGACGTATTCGAGAGTCTGTTCAGTGTTCAGTGGAGGAGATCTGGGGCAGAAATATTTCACAGCTGACAAGTGTGTGTGCGAGAAGAGGTGGGGGTGTGGATGAGGAACAGGAACTGATGAAGTGTAGCTGCTGTGTGTATGAGTGTATGTGCGTTTGGGGGGCTGGAAATATGTTATGTAACCTCCTCTCTGGGGAAAAAGAAAGGCGAGGGTCAGACTGAGGTAGCAGAAAATAAGAAGAGATGAGGAATCTCATGAGTGAGGGAAAAAAATGAGAAACAATTTTCCCCTTAGTCTTTTTTCTGTGTGTACCTGTATCTGTTTCTGCCCTCCCTTGTTCATGCAATACACAATTTCCTTCTCTCCTGCCCTCTCTATGCTTCTTATATAAACAACCCAACACATACTATTCCTATAAATACATCATCACCCCTCCCCCATACTGTACCTCTATCATATAAACACATGTCTTCTTTTCTCCTGCCTTCTTTCAGCCCGGGATTGGCTTGCACCAGCTATTCGTAAATCGTGTAAAGACCTTGCAAAGTTCTTAGTCACTACTACCTAATTTCAAAGCAGTGATTTGCTAAATTAGGTAGCACTATTAAAACTCGAGGAATGCTTAGCTAGTAGAGGTTTTATTAATGTGTAAATTACTTACTAGAAAAAATCTGTAGCTGGTCACTATGGCATCACAAACTGTAACAAAACTGCTAAAAATTACAGTTTTAGGGCTAGCGATATATTGAAGTTAACTGCCAGCCCTTTGTGTGTAGTAGGGGTGGGCGGTAACGGTGCTACCTCTACCTGGATATGCTTTGCCTCTCTGAAAACTCTCTGTCTGCTGTCATGTTTTTTTTGGGTTGACTTTAGTTATTTCGTGTTTTGTTTTGTAAAACTCACCTCTCCTCTCGTGTCAGTCACTTTACTTCCTGCCTGAAGTGCCTTGTGTTTCCTGCCAGTTTTGATTGTCTGTTCGGCCCTGATTAGTTTCAACTGCGTCTAGTTATCCTCTCCTCACTATTGTATTTAGTGTGTGCCTGTGGTCGAAAGTCAAAATAATCATCTCCTATTTCTTTCCCTAAACATTTTTCCTTGACCTCAAAATATCATGAGGTCGAGGGAAGATGTGAAGGAGGATTCATAAGGACTTAAAAGAATACAAGCTCCGTGCTAAGAGAAAGACCAGGCGACGTAATTATGTGACACAGCGACAGCAGATGTTAGTGACGTGGGACTGCCATAATGAAATATCAGTGTTCTGAAGCTACAATCGTACTTTGCCCTGTGCATTATTATTTGCAGGCTATATAAATGTGGACAGCCCTATTAAAAATATTACTTGATTACCAAGGTCACTGGGGATGCTGGAAGTCAGTCACAGTTGGCGTGCTGAGAGATAGATATGAGATTAGAGGTCGACCGATATGGTTTTTTTCACGCCGATACCGATACCGATCTTTTGAAATCCGGGTCGGCCGATGGCTGATTAATGCTGCCGATTTGGCCGATATTTGCTTGGTTTTTAACCTCTATTTGCACCGAACTGAAGCACAGAAATCCGCGTTGATATTCGGTGCGGTAGATAACGGTCGTTAAGGTTCCAGTGCCGTATTAGCACCGGGTCTGTCTGTAGCTAACCCGTTAGCAAAGCAAAGCCAGTCTGTTACTAGCCTATAGTGCATTGGTCTCTTTTTTATTACTTATTTCTCTGCATTGAGTGACAACCCTCTCAAATATAAGACACACAAACAGAACAAATAAAAGTCTCAGATTAACTCTGTAATTGCAAAATTATTGCTTACTTATTGTGACATGATAGCAACTCTTCTGTGATAATGCAACTTCAACTACGATCCAAATTAGCCAAATGTCATGTGTCTTATTCAGGTTTTTTCTCAAAGTTGGCAGTAACATATCAAAAGTTTTTAATTAAATATAAAGGAGTAATAAGAATTGAATCCTTACCGTTAGCTCCTTAGGCACTGGATGAGGTCTGCTGCTCACTCGGCTGGAAAATGACTCTAGCGGCAGCGCGCGTCAAACACGTGTTCCATGACAACACTAGGCTGCCCACAGATGCGCCTGTCTAATAATCGGCTTGATATACTTGGATATTGGCCGATGCCGATTATGTTAAAAAATGCCAAAAATCGGCCGATTAATCGTCCGACCGATTAATCGGTCGACCTCTATATGAGATCATACTAAATAGTGCTCAACATTCATGTGTTTTGTATTCATTTGATTGGCCACGCCCACTTATATCTAATTGTTATTTACCACAATTTGAGAATGTTTTACACTACAGCAGACAGCACACTTGAACACCAACATACTGTATGTCAAACTAGCCACAGCAACTGTACAATCAACAACAGGATCTAATGAGTGAGAACAGAGATGAAGAGGAAGACAGCACCTGAACAAGAGAGAGATGTGACCTAAGACCAGTTCATCAGATCATGTCTCAGATCACAGTTTATAATAATGCAGCGCAGGGAGGACACAGATGTTTCATAGAGGAGACGAGTGTATATATCACGGCTCTGTATGTCTGTCACTGTTAACAGAGACTCCAGGCTACAGTGTAGTTCATACAGTTCACTGATAAACCACAGAACTGTGGAGCCACATTAGGCTTCATGATCAAAGAAGGATTTTATATCATGTCGATACATCTGTCCATAGTTTTCTGGTTTGACCTCCACCTTCCTCACCACTCTGTAAGCCTTGTATCTTTTTTGATTTCGTCATTAAATCTTTGAACTGTGCCTGCTCTCCTGCCAATGTCTGCATTTCTGTCCCCAGTGTGTTCATGCTTCCCGCTGGCATGACAATAGGAGCTGACCAATCATGGAGCAAGCAGACACAATTTCTGATGAACTATATCACCTGAATTCAGACCTTCTGTGCATCAAAGAGTTTTGGAAAAAGGCCCCCAGTGAGTCAACTCTGTCTTTGGCACGCCAGAAAGTGTCCTCAAAGCCTTGGCTGAGGAACTCCATACCTGCGTGTGTCACAGACTTCCTCAGCACCCCAATCCTCAGCTTTTCTGTTAGCTAACCCCCAGTCTGCTAGCCTCCAGCATGCTAGCCATCAGCTGCCTCCCTGTCTGCTAACCTTCACCAGGGTTCCCAATCTGTTAGCAACCCGCTCTGCACTCCTACTTATGGCCTCAGGTTCTGTACTCCAGCCTCGTCACCATCCTCCTGAGTGGTTCTGCTTTTGCCGCCAGTCTCCAGAGTGGTACCACCTTCATCGCCGGCCTCCAGAGGGGTTCCGCCAGAAGGGAGCAATGACAAAGTCCGCAGGCATACAGGCTGCTGCTCGGCATAAACAGGAAGCGTGGAGGGCAGCGAGTATGTACGAGAGTTGATATCAGCAACAACTAAGTCAAGTCAGGTCAAGTTGAGGCGAGTATACAGGTTCATTTGAATGGTCTCAGCGGGGAGCAAATACAGTTAGCGTAACCTGAACAGTAACGAAAACCTGATTCACTCAGTCACCACCGACACTACTTAAAGCAAGCTAAACGTTCAAGCGCGAGCATTTGGCTATTTCCTGGAAGCAGTAACCTCTTTACCAGTGCAGATAGAATTAATTGAACTTGCAAATGTATGAGTAGAAAATCTTTTTTTTGCCAGGACTAATGATGACAACATACATAATAATTAGTTTCTGTGGTGCGACTAATTGTACTTTAGTAAAGTGTATAGAGCGATTTAGTAAAATAAACACTTACATAATAACTCTAGGTCTCTTCAGCCTTAAACTCATATCTAGTCTGTAAATACAACATGAAGGTATTTAAAAACAAACACAAGCTTAACATGGGCCTCATAAATTGTCAGCACATTCATGATTTTCTCTGAAGTCCAAATGTTGAATGTGATACACATTTGGCCTTCAGCTTAACACATCCTGCCCAAACCAGATCAGATCTCTTCTTGGAAACCCATTGTCTTTGTCAGTGTTTCATTTGCAATGATGGAGCCCTTGTGTGTGCCATCATGCACGCTGTTTTATGATGTGAATGCGTTATACTTGCTATGAATAAATGAATCAAACTCCGGGGGCCAGAGAGGCGGGGGAGGTGGGGGTCTGTTGGCTACAGTTAGACCACAAGTTATTGCCCAAACCAAAATGTAGTTTTGTGTTGAGTAACTGCTCTTGGGTGGCGTCACATTACTGAGGGATATGTAATGTAATGTGTCATCCCCCCGGGTCGATCGAACAGTACACTGTAATAATGAAACCAGATGATGTCATTTTTGTTTTATTATATAATATTATATAATTTGCCATTAACTCATTTTGTATTTGATGGTTTTTATTCTTGTGAAATATTCTGGTATTTATTTTGCCATTGTTAAAAGTGTTTAATTGTGTCAGGGCTGGTGACCAGAACTCAAAAGCAGACCAGAGTGAGGTGTTCAAACAAAGGGAGTATTTATTGAGTACAAACAGAACGTGAGCTAGAGTGGTTGGGCCTGAGAGTGGGGGTCCGGGTTCCAGTGTTCTAGGTTTCGCTGTGCTTGTAGGCAGAACTGAGTCCGGGCTCTGGACTGATGGCCTGAGTTTGAGACAGGAAAAAGAGCGAATTAGCAACAGGTAATACAACAAGTTGATCAAGATACTGAGCGCTAGTACTAGTGGGCTGGCGTGTACTCATACAAGAAGATTCAACGATTCCGGCGGGGACTAGAAAGTTGGTCTGGTTTAATGGGAGAGCTGATGGCAGGATGTGGAACAGGTGCGCATGAGTGGTGAGATGAGCCCCGGTGTGCAGGCAGGAGCACCAGCGACCACGCCCACGCCCACCAGCATGAGGGGAGAGCAGAACACAGAGACAGACGCCAAACAAAACACATCAAGCACACAGCAGGCTCACCAAAAGTGCAAAAAAACGCAAAAAATACATTCTCATACATACCATTAAGGGGGCCAGGGTCACGGCAGGTGGGTCAAGACAAATTGTGTCTTGCAATTAGTTCTTTTGTTATATAAATGTTTGTTATATGGTTAGTGTGTGCTAAATATGCTGTTGGCAATTCCATGCTATTACTCATTATGAGAGCTTTGTCTGGCATGTTTATGTAAATTACATATGCATTTATACACATGTGGATGCATATATGTGTAAATGCATCCACATCTTTACATTCATTCATATACATTTGTAGCCATTTTTAACCACACACACCTTTGTGGTATATGACCTGAATTGATGGTGGTGATTCTTGCTGATTTTTGCAAGTTAAAGGCCCCTTCTGGTTTTTGTCAAAGTGTGGGCCTTTTTGTGCAAAAAAGGTTATTTGCTTACCGAATCTTCAACCCCCACTTCACACTTAACAGGGCAGTTGGCATGTTGTTGGGATATGAACTTATCTCAAGCTTATTCCGTTTGAAACAGCTATGAACACATTGCCTGGTCAGATGACATTTCATACAAACTAGCTCCTTTTGAGCATTCCCCAGAGCTAAGGTGCTGAAGGTTTCAAATGAAGAAGCATTCTCATCTTTTCCTTCCTAATCACATCCGGCATCAGTTGTTTGCTGAAACTCTTTTTTTGCCTAGTTGAGCCATGGGGGAATAGATAAAGGTGAAGGCGTAAGGGTGAGCAGCAGAGACTCACACAAAGGCCACCAAGATCTCAAATCCCCTGGTAAAAGTGAAAGGAGAGAGAGAGAAATAGGAAGAAAACACCTTTGAGGAAATTTCCCTTCTTTCCTTTTCTCTTCATTCCCTGCAGTGCTCAAGTGTTAAGTCTTGAGAATAAAATCAGCAAGAGCTATAATGGCACTCTGCTTAGTGCTCAGCTTGGCTTCATTAAAAGAGCCAGCAGAGACGAGAGAAGGGGTTGGAGGGCAGAGGGATGGAGGGGAGGAGTAGCTGGTTCTCCTAAGCCCCATCAGTGTGTTTATGCTGTAATGGGGGAGGTGTGTGTGTGTGTGTGTGTGTGTGTGTGTGTGTGTGTGTGTGTGTGTGTGTGTGTGTATTTGGAGGGGGAGTTTGGGGGTTGGACTTTTTCTGACTCAGAGCCGTGCTCCACGGCCCATAATTAATGGTCCCTGATGGAGGTGGGGCCGGACAATAGGAGTCTTTCAGCGGGACCGTGGGGCCCCTGTCCCGTACCCGTCCTGGCCCATCCTGCAGGCACATTGTTGCCCCGCTGTAACTTCTGCCAGCTGGGCCTAGAGGGAAACTTCAACATAGTGAGGGCCAGAGACACTATGGTGCAGGATCCTGTGTGTGTGCATGCACTGATGCTTCTCACTAAATTGGATTACAGAGTTAAAAACACATGAGTAGAAAAGAGTGGAGACAGAGTAAGACAGAGCAAAGACTGAGCAAGAAGATGAAGTATATGTACACACTTGTTTATAATTATACTATTGTGCCTTTGAGTGATGGTGATAGAAATGTTTGTTGTACATAACACACACTGTTTTATATTGTATATGCCCATCATATAAACAATGCACAAAATGAAGTTCTTCAAACAAGAGCAAAACAAAAATCATATTTGTCTTGTGTAACACAACTTTTATTAAGTAAGATTCAAAGCCACCAGTATTGGCTGAGTTGTGGGAGATCCAGGTTTAATTCCAACTGTGACACATCCACCTATAAGTCACTTTGGATAAAGGTGTCAGCTAAATGAGTAAATGTAAATGTAAATGTATGATCACTAAACTTCCATATTATGTACTGATGATGTCTGATCATATTTTCTGGCTGCCCAGACTGTTTTAAGGTTTAGAGATCAATGAACAGCTTTAAATATCTGCTTGTAACAGAAGTTTTGCAGTGCTTCTTCACTAAAAACTAGTGTCAAACACTAGGGGTCAGTGTTCCTACAAGTAAAGAGAGCAGCAGCAACACCACCACTCATCACCCCCCATGACTCAGACTGGCTCACTGCAGGGCAAACCAACTTCCATGGCCTAGCAGAAAGGCATTTGCCCCTGTCTTGTCTGTAGCAGCCTGGCTAATGATGTCCTGTGACATAACTCCAATCTCTTTTAGGATAGTTTTTTTTAGTTATGATGTGTTTGTCCCCAACTTACCATGGAATGCATCACAAAACAAGTAAACATACCCAAACTGATCAGCCTAAACATTCAGTCTGTGCAATATTGTTGGTATGGCCGCATGCCTGGACACGTACATGTGGTTGTGTGAGGGTCTATGTTTGCATGCAAATGTACATTTAAGCCTGCACAAGCACGTCTCTGCATGCCTTGTGTGTGTAATAATAACTGCATTTACTATGGCCTATCTACAGTATATTTAGAATGACCATTTTATGACACCCATACCAACCTCATCTCACATCCACTTCTCCCCCTTTCAAATACCGTGGATGCAGGTTTGGTGCTGCCCAGACCGTTCATAGAGGGGCGAATTTACAAAAAAATGGATTGCGGCTGCTGATAGCCCCATGATTTGCACACACTCACATCTTAAAATGTTTGATTTAAAACAGGACATATTCTAATTCAGCTTACAACTATTCTAATTATTTATTGACTCACCTTGCTCTTTCATTCGTTTCTATCTACGGAGTGTCTCTTGTGACTTACTCTGTATTAAGGATATTGTCAGAGTGATTGTAACTCTGGATGCTTTAACTGTATGCTCCGACTCATGCCTCTGGGCACATGTAGAGGTGTTTCCTCTACCCCGCTCTGTGCTGGACTGTTACAGTGCATAATCACTGTCTCCGCTTTGCCAGTCAGAGTAAGGAGGTGGTTAAGTGGTAGGAGTGGTTCGACCTGTGTTTGTCTCCCACATGAAACAAATATATAACGTTGTTTTTTAAATTAATGCCACGTAACGTACAAGTAATGTTATTTGACTTACATAACTTATGTAACTAACATACTTATTTTAGCCCAAACCATGACATATTCCTAAACCTGTCCATGTAGTTGTGGTGCCTAAACCTATCCAAACTGCCACCATTTCACAACGTTAACCACGAGCTGTTTCACAATGATAACCATGTGTTTTATTTTCAAAGTTTTATGCATATTAATTTTTGCTAACTTGACAGCGGAGCCCTAAACATGCAAAAAGGGGTACCCAGAAAAAGCAACACCTGAGAGGTCATATGTGACCAGTTGGGAGTGAGAATGTGTTGTCATGTCACGTTATATCATGTTATGCTGTTACAGATTGTTATGTAATGTTACGGTAAGTTGTACATGCAATGTTATACCATGTTATGTTATCTTATTGTATGTTATGTCACGTCATGTTATTTTTTGTCATGTCATGCCCAGCTCTTTCAAAGTATGCGAAGTCATGTCACATTATTTTGCTAAATTTGAATATGTAACATAGTCATGTAATTATGGAAAAACTCATCCCTGAGAGCGGGAGCATTCCCACTCTGCCATTGCCAATAAATCCGGATGCAGCGGATGGGAATTACCTAGGCTGACAGGGGGAACAGGGTGGGACCCCTTAATCTACCCTGTGGAAGCCTTAATCCCATTATTGTGCGAGGGAGCAGGAGCCCCAGGACGCTCTAGCTCACTGCCCACAGCCTGGTGACAAAGCTCACTGTTGGTCTTTGAAGTGGGAGTTGACCTAAAGGGAACTTCGTCTGGTTTCCTGGAGGCGTGACAGTAGCAGCAGTTACAGGCCAGCGATTATCTCAATGTAAGGACAGAAGCATTTCTATAGGTAACCCCAATTGGATCCAATCAAGTGATAATGTACATAAATAGTTTCCATAACAAAATAACAAACAGCAGCAGGTGTAATATAACATTATTTGAGTCCATGTCGCTGCAGTCTCGGATGTGTATGGGTAATGGTCAAAACTGAATCCACTTTCTCAAAACTCTTCACACAGTCTGCATTACCAACATACATCTTGGCCAAACAGTTAATCTCACCTCACCGTAACACTTCATACAAGTCTCAAAATAAACTCAGCCAAAACACTGGCAACAATACCCACTAAGAAAGCAACCATTGTCACTCATGACACACTGACCTACAAAACACTGACAATAGGAAACATTATGTCAGTATAAGTATAAGATATAAGTATTTCATTATAGAATACAGTTGTTCTCAGTCACTTTGTTACATTTCTCAGATCAGAATTGAAATTCTACTTGTTCAACCTCCACATCATCTAGTCACTTGTGCACTTGTGCAAAATGCACATGCTTTGACACATTTATGAAAATGATTATGTACAATTGTCTGCTGTTTCCTACATTATCAATTGCTTAGTGTATTTCATGTTGATCACAAAGTATTATACTGGTTCTCTGTTGAATAGTCTTATCCCCAAAACATCTAGTCATAAGTTCATTGTGTAAATCACATGCAAAATGATTGAACACCTCATAATCTGCAAAACATTTTTACTACATTTCTATTAGACTTTTTTGTAAATATGTCCTACAGTAAATTGATGAAGATATCTGTTGTAATGTGAATAAGAATCTGTGGCCCAATAGCAACGTCAGCCTGAGGGGGTGTTTCCATGTTTCCATTTCTTATATTGTAACTGTTTCCATTGTGCTATGCGGTGCTGTAAAATAGTCTTGTTTTTTTTCTGCATCACAGTGACATGCTCTGTCAACAGATTACAGTGCAAACACTAAAAGCGTAACTGTGAATCCTGAAAAATCAATTTGTACTGTTGAAACTGAACTACGCCTGACAGAAAAAGTGCAGCCTTGTGCATTTTCAATATCATATTGTCATATATATTGTCACTATAAGAATAACATATTTTGACTTTATTGACTGTACCATAGTATATGTAACAAGATTGAATCAGAAATTCAGACATTTACTTTTACTGCATTCAGTAATTTACTTGTGAAAAAAAGAAGTTCCTGAAATGTCAGTGCTGCAATTCAAGTTGTTCACAGAGTAAAACTGGTACGTGAGAAACAATGACCACAGCCTGTAATTGATGTACCATCCCCATGAACCAATTCTGCTTAAATATAAGTACTTTTCCTGCTTTACACTCAGCTCGCAGTTTTACTGTAAAACAACATTCAAAACCCTACACACAGTTCTTTAAGCACATAGACGTAAACATAAAATGTACGTAAATGTTCGGCTAACATTTTCTATATTCTGTATATCTGTCCAGCTACTGCAGAAATGCAGGATATTTGCAGTCAATCTGTTCTGAATGTGTTTTTAACAGTTTTGGACACGGTGTGTTAGCATCTGAAAAATGTGCTGCAGATATATAGTGTTTTGCAGGTGGTGAAGTAGTAATGTGAAAAGAGTTCATGGATTTTGGAGAAAGTGGTCATTGAATGCATTTTGAGTGAAAGCAATGAAAAATTATTCACAGTTTGGTCCACATCCACTTCTGTTTTGCTGACTGTGTGAAGAGTTTTGACAATGTGACTTCAGATTTGACCAATGCAGGTTAGCAAGTGAAAAAAACTGTAAGCTACTTGGTCTGCTTTTGAGTTGTGTGAAATATTTTCACATTTTCCAATGAAAATTTAATTAATTCAAGAATGTTTTGAACATTATCATACCACTGCAGCTGACCCCTAATTCCAAAACATCAGCCATTCAGTGAAAACAAGAAAAACCTTTTCTCTAAATTTGTTAATGAAAATTTGCCGTTACAGTCATAATCATATTAAATATAACCTCTCAGAAAACTGTATTTTTCCATTGTATGTGAGTTCAATCCTACCAAAATACTTTAATGTTTTTATAGGAAATAATAGTCATAACATATCCTGGTTCCAGCCCAGTGTATTGTTTGTTTCTGTTTCCACTCATATTCACTGCGTAGCCACATTGCCAGTTGAATTTCCTCTCCCATGGTGCTGCTGTTTTTGGTGCTGCTTTTTCTAAATTCTGTGTCCCTTTGGCCTTTGATGCATTCATCTCCATGCTTCTATTATTTCTTATTAGTCACAACAGCAAGGAATTGTGGAATAAAACAGAATAATAATAATAAATACATTTTAAAAAGCCATCATTTGTCTGTGGTTGGTTGGATTGTTTTTTGTAAGGCCCTTGATAGGCCTCATTTCTTAGATTGTTACACTGAAGGTGTGTTGGCATGCAAAAGCCTGTCAGTCTGTTCTGCACTAGGAGGTGTGTGTGTGTGTGTGTGCAGTATGTGCAGCTACATGCCTGCCTTCTTATATGTCCTTTATGTGAGTGTGTGCCAGCACAAAAACCTGTTTACTTGAGGATGTGTTGGCTTATGTGCCAAAGGAAGGCAGTCTGTCTTGTGCGCGACAGGTCTCAACCCGTCTGTGAGTGTGTGTTTGTGTGTGTGTGTGTGTGTGTGTGTGTGTGTGTGTGTGTGTGTGTGTGTGGAGGCCTGTGCCGACGACGGCTGAAGGTTCAGCAGCAGGTTTGAGCCTGTGAGGGAGTGGGGGGAAGTGTGGCAGCAAATGTTAGGAACTGTCTGAATTGTATTAGCCTTTGGCTAAATTTGGATTAGTGAGCTTGGATTGTTTATGTAATTGTATTAATATATGTGTTAACATATACATGCATTTACTGCATGTTACTTTGGGTCAAACAGGAAACAAACAGTGATATAACACTCATTCAATCACCATTTCTTTCAAGCTAACGTCAGAAAAGACAATCAACACCACCCTTCTTCTCGTCCTTTTTCAAAGTCTCTTCTCCCTTCCCATGGTGTACTCACAGTCCTTCGCAATCTTCTCAAGTCCCTCAAAGGATGGCATTACTCTCTGCATACGCGTGGATGTGTGTGGCTCAATGTATTTGAGTCTATGGTTACAGAGCTGTGGCTGTGCCAAGCACTCAGACGGATTCTAACTTTAGCGTAATGTGTACATGCACTGCTTGTATATACGACCACAAATGCACAGGCTGGGGCTTTTCTTTTGTTTTACCAAAAGCAAAGCGGAGATGGCGCATGTGAGGACGAGATACACATTTCTGTGTTTTACGCAAGGGATGCCTGAATTGTGGTCAGACTGTCTCTGCATCAGACGAGGTCATACACTTTGTTTACATAAGCATTTAAGTTTTTTTTGTGGACTCCACTACCCCCCCCCCCCCCCCCCCCCCCCAACAAGGTTGCAAAAAAGGATAAATTAAAGGTAGAATATTTAGATATTTCTTCATAGATTTATAAGACTAATTGCTGCATGTACTGTACATGATCGGGCTTGACCCTTCCAGTCCTTATATTGTGTCTGGCTGATCTTGGAATTTAAGCCTCTTCGCCTGGTATGCTCATTGTATGATGTTCACATATAGAGGGCCATTATGAATCGCCTATATCTAGGTCACAATCTTGTGGTCGAAATTTGGGGCCTGATGAGAAAGCACTTATAGAACCTTTGATGTGGGCTACTGACCTTCTTAAAGTGTTTGCTTGTGCATGCTGTCACGATGCACATGTGTGAGGACAGGTACAGTAGCTGATGGAGAGCAAGTGAGCAGTAAGAGCAAGAGCTCAGGGCCTTACTAAGAAGTGATACTTGCGTTTTCTGTATCAGCAAGCCTTGTTCTGTGCCTGTGCCTGGACTCTCTGTCAATGCATCCTTTTTCAGGCCCATGCACACTCATTTGTCTATTCTGCCCAGTTTTGTTCCACATTTCTCATGTTTGTCCCGGGGCCCCATGAAGAAAAGCCCAGCCCAAGATGGGGGAAAGGACACAGGAGGGGACGACAAGGGAGGGTGGTGAAAGTGTGTGTGTGTTGTGGGGGGTGTCTTGCCATGGTGCATGGCCCCTAATGGGATCAGAGGGGAGCGGCAGCGTAAGGGGGATAAGGTCAAGCTGAGGTGCTGCCAAGTCTGTTTAACCACAAGAGGACCTGATTCTTGCAGGACAGGTGCTCTCTCACGCCATCGCTCCCACTCTCCTTTTACCCCACCCACACCCTCCATCTCCAACTAATTTTTCTCTCCTTTTCCTTGTCCTTCCCCCCTCCGAACGCTCCTCCTTTCTCCTGTCTCCTGTCAGCACTCCATGATGCAGCAACGATGGACTGGACTTTCTTCAATGTTTATTTCACGTAAATCAAAATGGAAACACATCTTGCCATTGCTGTTGCATTAGCAGAAGGACGTTTTGCAGGAGAAGCTGTATACTCACTGCACTGCAACATAAAACTCAACAAAAGAAATGTTAGAGAGCTTACAGTGTGGCTAGAAACTGAATGGTAGGATGCTTTTATTAGCCTTGTTAGTCCTCCTGCATTTGGTCTTTAACTACAGACTCAGATGTACAAACCCATTTTCAAAATCTTAAAACAATTGTTTGCAAGAAACTGAAAAAAAACAGGAAAAAAAAAACACTTTTTTGACAAATTCCAGTCTGGTTTTTGTCAGTGGTACAGCACCTCAGCTGCATCTGATTCCTTCTTGATTTGAAGTGCTGCTTTCTTGCTATATTATTAGGCCGCCTGAGTAAGTGGGTTGGGATATCTGGTACAACATTTGAATGATTTCCTATGTAATTGCCAGTTCTTTGAATCTATTGCTGATTGTGTGATTGTGCTCCTCTGACTTGTGGAGTTCCTCAAGGCTCAATCCTGGGACCTTTTCTTATTCTGTCTTATTCTGTTTTTCCCTCATTACATGGTTAGGGCACATTATTAGTTTGTCTCTTGCCTCTTATTAGTGCTATACAGATGATGTCCAGTTTACATGTTTTTGAAACATAGAGAACCAACAAATGTTACAGGATGGCCTTAAGATTAGATTCTAGTTGTCTTATAACTTGTTTTTTCAGAACTCTTTTGGATTCCTAGTTGAACTGCAAGAAAAATCTTACTAGAGTTACTGATCCCATACAGGTCCACTAGGTCTTTCTTTCCTTAATTTGTTCATTTTTGTAATGCTGAAGAAATTCCTATCCCTGGTTTTCAGAAGTACCATATGAATACATTTTACTTATTTACTTATTAAGTGTGTCACACAGAGGTGAATTATCGGGCCTCCCTAAGAGATATCTACATAGTTCAGAAATCTCCTTCTATGCCAACCCACTAAAAGTTTTTAAAAAGTTAATGCAGCACTTAAGACTGGCCTCCTCATCTTCAATATACACATAAATCTAGTCTGATCTGCAGAGCAACCAACTAAACTTCTGCAAAAATGGAGACCACTGGGTGTACTAGAGCTGGTATATGTGCCAATGAAGAAGAGTACATGGGAGGAGAAGGCTGTCAGTCATCAGTGCATTGAAAGGCCTGAGGCTTGAGATTTTCTTGCAAGACTGAATTCTAGTGTTGATATACCTATGTCAGACTGCAGAGAGATGCAGGGAGGTTGTGAAAGAGGATTCCTGACATGCATCTCTCTTTTTGTGTGTGTGTTTGTTTCCTGGAGTTTGTAAGGTTGCTTTCAGTGCAAGCATGCAGATACTTGTGGCATTTGGGTGTGTTAGCACAAACCATCGCAAACACCATCAGCCCTTTGCATGTCTTAATCTATGCTCAGGCAGGAAGGATTAGAACAAGAAACAGCTCGACACGACACATTTAGGGTTGCAGCATTAACGGTTGCGTCAACACACGAAGAAAGAGGTGAAACAGAGGCAGAGAGGGAGAGACCGAGTGTTTTGTATGCTGAAGAGGAAGCCACCGTGGTGAGATAAACAGCTCTTATCTGTGGCTGTGAGCATATTTCAGGGCTGGTTGAGAAACCACAGTGTACGTAAGAGAGCAGACAGGTACACAGGCTGAGTGTGCTGATGTGAGGGAGATGAGAGATGGCGATTGGCTCCAGCTGTCTTGTTCACACACAGAGTCACCAGACATACATATGAATACTCTTCACAGAAACAGACAAAAGACATGCATGAAAACATGATTACACACTTTGCAAAGTACATTGTACATATCACTTGTACGTCATCCCAAAGTCAGCAGATAGACAATATGTGCCTGTGCAAGACATTTACGTTATTTATTCATTTTCATGCTTCTATTTAACCTTGCAAATGTGTGTGTGTGTGTGTGGGTGGGTGTGTCTGCGTATGTGTGTGTGTGTGTGTGTGATTTTGTTTATGTCTGACATCCCTTTTTTTTTGTGTATTCGTTTTTGCATATGTATTTGCCAATAGGAAGCACTTGGTACTTGATGTGTTTTGCCACTTTGCATGGACACATGACTTAACAGTATATGCCTGTGTTTCCTGCTCATGACTGTATAACACTATTTGTATTTTTCTCATGATGGGGGTCTGATATCACTGATGTATTTTATTGATTCTCTAACTATTCCCACTTCAGTAAAACACTGTGTCCAGTAGGCTACTGTCTTTCCATAAAGCTGCTACAATAAATTGTTAATATTAACAATGGATCAAACAACAATGTGCATGTTTAAAGTGTCTCTCATAGTGGTGATCCCACAGAGAACTATTACCCGACTCCGGAGTTGGTTTTACAGCCCATCTGCAACTTTACTGTTTTGGTTGAGTTTTATCACTCTCATCAGTGTCATTTTCAGCTGAGCTGTCAGCTGTTTTCAGCAAAATAAACCCTAAATATGGCTGTATAGTTTCTGCCTAGCACCAAACAGCAGACACACAAAGTTAGCGAGTAGTTTGTGAACATACCAGGGGATTTTGCAGCGGATGAGCCAGACATTTCCCTCAGGAGTCAATGGAAACCAAAAACAGGACTGAAAGGAGAGTGAATTTTGGCCTGAAAGTCATCAGGTGGCCAAAAACACGACTTTATGAATGCTAATATTGCACCATATTTAAATAAGCACCTGTTTGATAACACATTATCCATATCAACATTATGGTATGTTTAATCAGGGCTGCACCGGGCAAAAAATCGACCCTGGCAGACTGGTCCCCCTAGTATCAATCTAACACCACCCACCTTGCGTTTGAAAGCATTAAGATTATGTTACTGTCTTTTTTTTTTTATTATCATCATCATTAATTGAATTAATCATCATTTATCATTGTCATCATGGCATGAATGGCACACCACCTCCCTTGGAGTCCATGTTTCCCTCCTGCTCACTGTGTTCCTCGGCTTCCCTGGCACATGCCTGCTCCTCTGCTTGCCAGGTGGGTTTTATTTTTCTCCCAGAAAAAAACTTAAAACAGTTCCCAGATGGGGATTATGGCTATGGTCTTAGACTACACCAGACTTTTGACTACCTTTAAATGACCTTTAAATGACTACCTTTAAAATGTACACTACCTTTGACTAGCCCTGATCCAGGATGACCGTGTTTTCATTTCACTGAAACTTTATAGAGCCTTTCACTGTTTTACACTTCAAGACCAATTTGCTCATCATGAGGAGGGCTACTCAGCCTATGAAAACCATTGTATATTGTCTTCTGTTGCACTGGAGGGAGTTTTTCCAAATCAAATCAATTAAGCAAAACAACAGGCAGTGAGCATCTAACGAAAGACGCTATTAAGTTAATGGGAAGTGTAAGAAGAAGAGTCTTGGAGCTTAAGGCATACTGGGGACTAAAAGTCAGGATATCTCTGCCTCTGCTCAACCACATCTGACCATTCTTTTTAAAATCTGTCATATTATCCCCCTTGGGCTTAACTCCTAGGCTTTGATTTTTCTGTTTTCATCTTTTACATTTCTGATTTCATCCTCTTAAATCATATTACATTGCACTCCTTATTCAATGATTTAATGTTTTATGTAAAGCACTCTAAATTGCTTTTGTGCATCTGAAATGTTATAATCTACATATAAATAAACTTTCCTTGCCTTTTCTTGTCCAGCCAACTAAATATTCACTGAAAAATGTCCTTTCTCTTGGACATGGAAATTTGCAGATTATTATTTTGGCTGATGTGTGTCCACATCCACAGTGTGCCTATGTGTGAATCCCACCGATGTCACAGCTTCGTGCTTCAGAGCATCTCATGTCTCATCTGTACAGTCCATGAATGAGTCATCCCAGCTTGGCTCAGGCTCAGTACAGACTGTCCTCATTCACAACAATGTCTTACTTAACCATCCAACCCACCAGGGGCCACAACACACCACAGGCTTAGTGAGTGTCCAATATCAGACGGTAATAGATCACCACTGTATTGTGTACATTGGCAAAGGATAACTCGATGGGTGTTTGAGGTGGGGAAGCACGTATGTGTTTCTCATTCATGGCTCGGTTTGCCCACACTGAGCCAGTACCACTGGATGTGGATGTACACAGTAATGTTGTGTATACTGTGTATGATGTGTGCATTTCTCATACACAACCACAGACACATCATGTATCCTTAACCAAAACACAGTGACGCGGAAAAAGGGAAACACACATGCACAGACATATGGGGATATAAACACACCTGGGAACAAATACACATGCACAGAGTCACCACAATCTGCACGTAAACATACACAAGCACTTATTTTAAGTGATCTCTTTGCTCCACATTTGCCAGTACAGGTACAGGAAGTACGCCTTCATTTGTAGTGTTTTGTGCAGTGTGGTTTAGTATGCGGTGCGGTATCAGCACAATCTCTGCTCATATGGGTCCACATGTGCTCACTCTGTTCTTTTCCACATCTCCTGTCAAGAAAACGGTACGCGTGCAACACGTATACAGCAGCAGTGTGTTTGTGAATGCTCCGTTAAGAACGTGTGCCCTCTGCTCCACCACATCACTGACACAGTGGCGTTCGTGTATGTGTGTGTGTGTGTGTGTGTGTGTGTGTGTGTGTGTGTGTGTGTGTGTGTGTGTGTGATGTGGTTTCATCCGTGTAGCATCACAGAGATTTCCAGTCATTCTGCTCAGCTACCAGACTTACCAACTGAAAAAAGAACTTAGTGTTCTGATTTTATCGTGACCTATCTTCATATCTTTTTATTTCCCTTCTTACTTTCTCTACTACTATGTTTATTGAAGTTTCCTTTAAACAAACAGACTTAGAAGAACATGAGATTATAGTGACCATGTCGCACTTTATGGCCTTTTTTAAATGTGATGGAAACATTATGATACTCCTATGTGGGTAGTTCCATAATAAATCATTAACAGCATCATATGTGAAGTTTTTGTATGATTAATGTGTATGATTCTCATGATATTCATATCAGAATTAAGAGATTTGACATGATATTTTCTAATTTGTTAATTTTAATTTATTTCTGGGGTTATTTTAGTTTATTGTTGCTGGGATGCAGAGTCTCTCTTTTTCTGTCCCTTTGTTTCTTTTTCTTTCTCTGTTTCTTTTTCCATCACCCTTGTCTCTTTCACTCCCACTATCTTTCTTTTGCACACAGCAGAGCATGCTGCACACTTGCCACAATGCTGCAGAGAAACCAAACCGGAGGTATTTTGAAGAGGTTTCCTACAGTGATGCGAAGACAAACACCACAGGTGATTTGCACGAGTTGCGGGGTGATGGTGACTGGAGAGCACATGATTTACAGATCTGTCTTTCTTTTTTTTTAAGTCAAAGTTTGTGGTTCTTGTCCATATTTCACATAAACGCCCTGTGTTGTAGTTCATGGAGGTGCTGCCTTGACTAGAAAACCACTATTTTGAATATCTCCTACACGGTTCAGACATCTTGAACAGACTCCCTCCCTCACTTCCAGTAATCATTAGTTGGAACAGCCGGTTGACTCAGACATTAATGGGAAATCATCGGCGTTTTTAAAAATCTCAGATATCAAAAATGGGTACTGTCTGCTAGCACGTGTTCTGTGAGCTCAAATTATTGTTTCCAGGGGAGCTCAGGTTAGCTCTTTTACTGTAAACACTACTGGCAAAACTCTTTTCAATTTGACATGGTTTATTTTGAAGAATGTCTCTGTTCTACATCTTATTTCACTCCGAACAACTGTGTGTATCTTTTAACAATTAAAGGAACAGTCTGATACTGGTTTGATTTAGTCAGAATCCAATTAAATCAGAAGAATGACATAAATTTGGTGTGTCCAAAAGGCCTTTTTAAGCATAAGCATTTTAACATTTCATAGTTGGAAAAGCACAGATGCGATCAATACCATTAATACACATTGCAGTTCCAGGACCTTGGTATTGGGGCTGCTGGCCTATTAGCATTTTTTACTGCGACACTTAAATGGAACAGAACCATAATTAATGTTATTAGTTCCACCTGTGCTTTTTCTGCTATGACATGTGAAAGGCTGTGAAATTCCCTACAACAGACACTTGTCGTTTTCTCTACAGTGACATCTATGAATCACCATCATTTCACATCATCACTGGTCGGTGCAGTGTCACACAATTAAAATTTTAGCATGATTTGACACATTGCATTTTGGGATTGTTAGAAAAAGGTGGAGAAGCTAAGGACACTGCTACAAACAGCAAACTTAGCCCAACTTCATCACACTTAACTCAGACAACACAGTCCTGCTTATCTTGTCCAAAAAGTAAAAAATGAAATCACAAAACTTAATCTGACAATCCACAACCAAAACACTTTTTCCAATATAGCAGCAGTACAAGCTAGCATTACAATAAGTAACTTTATTCACAATTTTTGGTACAGTTGTACAGAAACCTAAAAGAGATTATTTACTGGTAAACTTTGAGAACCACCTGATAAACATTTGGTGAATAAAACAGCTGTGCCATGTGTTTTAGTTACTGTTATTTTACAGTAGAAATATTCTGGATGTACATATATCTGGATGAATTACCTTTTTTCCGATGCACGTAGTCGATCACATGGACTGCAAATGTTAGTCAATGCCGGGCCGTGAAAGTAACCTTTTACCTTGTTTCCCTCATCATTCCTCCATAAAGCTATCATTCCCTTACACTGTCTCTTCCTTTTCTGCGTGATTCCCCTACTACTCAAAAGAAAGACCCAGCATTGCTCCCAGTGCCCAGTGTACCGGGCATATTGATTTTCACCCCCCCTCCCCCCCCACCAACACCACCACCATCCCAGTCCCACAATGGACCCCTGAGCAGAGCAGGGGCCCTTTATGAACTTGGCAATCTTTTTTACAGTCTCCTAAATGAATAGGATAGGTAGTAAAAAAGAGCAAAGGAGGGAGGGGAGTAAAGAAAAACTGACACAACAAAAGAGGTGAGCGGGGGGTCCTGTGAGATGGATGCAGGGGGAGGGGGTTCTCCTCTCCTTCCCTCCTGCAACAAGGCTGTTTCTCCTCACTCCGCCTTTGATGTACAGCGGTAGACCGAGATTCTGTCAAGTGCACTGGTGGGGAAGAGTATGTGTGTGTGTGCTTGTGGATAGGATTGGGGGGGGGGGGGTGAAAAACTTGATGGGCTTCGGAAGTGCGGTTAAAAAGAGGCACAGCTGGACTGATGGGAATGATGAGAGCCTCCTCCTCTCCCCCGCACCATACACACACATATAGATGCGCGCGCATACACACACACCCACGCGCACACAGTGAAAGTTTCCTTTATCTCCAGTCTCACCCACACACACACACAGAGCTGAAATGCACACATGCTTGCTCACAGACACACTCCTCCAGATTCCCCCTCTGTCTCTTTCTCTGCCACACACACACATGGCTCCCTGGTGGTGTTGTCAGTCACACAGGGCTTGTAAAAAGCCCCTCTGTTTGGGCTCCACCCCCCCATTCTCTACTAATGGTCAGGTGCTTCTGTTCTTACCAACAGAAATCAATCAGCAGTCTGCTAGCTGTCTAGCTTCCTGAATGGTGTGTGCGTGCGTGTGTGTCTTTTTTCTTCTTTTGACTTATATAACTGTAGGTGAGTGATTGCGAAGGCGATCACTCACCTACAGTGCTCTCAAAAGAAAGTGCTGTCTGCAGAGAAATGAGTCATTGTCGTTTAAACAGTTTTCTCAGCTCATTATCCCTTCCCTCGCTATCTTGCATGTTCAAAACATTAGTCTCAGACAGGCATGTGAGTCATTACCTTCAACCCACAGATTGATTTGCTCCTTGCCACATCTTTAATTTTTTGATTTCTTCTTGGTAGGGGCTGCAGGCTCTGAACAACCAACCAAAAGATTTTCATCTTGCTGTATTCAAGTAACTGACACTGAGACGAGCAGATTACTGAGAAACACCTTTGCTGTTTCCACACATGTGTCCAATTGTTTAATCCTGTTCATTGTTATATTAACTGATTAAAAAGTAAAGAGAATAATTGTCTTATTCCAAAAAAAATAAGATTTTAGGACTTCAGTTCTAGACTAAATGACTTGGTCAGATGGTTGTTTTTGGCCTGGTGTCCAGGCTGGCACATGGACACTGCCAGGTGCCCACTGTTCAGGGCCAGACAACACTCTTAAGCCCTGCCACCTTTCACTCACTTTAATAGGTGGCGGTGTGAATGCCCGATGGCACTAACAACAGAGTTTGGTGGGCAGCAGGCCTGGACGAACAGAACCTCTTAGAAAACCGAGAGAAAACATAGAGAGAGTTATAAAATGAAAGGCTGACACCGTAAAGCGCCTCTCCAACACAGAGGGAAGGCAGAGAATCGCCAAAATAAGTTACCCACCCTCACAAACACACACATACACACACACACTCATCAGGCTGCCAGCCCCCGACATTTACATTAGAAGAGAAAGGACACAGTGGGCCTGTGGAGGAATAGAGGGATGGGGAGGAGAGGTCGGACACGCTATTGGGAGGTTGTAAACACTGTAAGACAGTATCTCCATGGAAGCCCGCACACTGCTCTGAGGCATCTCAACCCCCCCTCCATCCAGCCGCCAGCCCCCCAGCCTTTCCAAAGCCAAGTACCCTGACCGCCGGGCCCCAAACTGGCCCCTCGCCTCGCCTGCCAGCCTGGCTGTCCAGCACAGCAGATGTGCACAGAGGAGTGGCCTTGGATGACTGGATCCCCAGGGCTTTACAGAGGGCGAGGGAGGAGGAAAGACGATGAGAGTGGCCTTGACAGAGGGCTTGTGTGACCAAGGCCCTGTGTTTGTGGAGAGCTTGCGTTTACTGTAGGTGTCCGTGTGGGTTCATACATGTGCAAGTGTGGATGTGTTTCCATGTGGCATTAGTTCCTCATGTCATTCAGTTGGATTACACGTATGCCTTCTTATAGCCTAGCCACGTGCCGCTTGTTTTCATTATGGTGTCCAGAAATTGGAACGGTTTAATTTCTTAAAGCTGCTATAATTATTATTTTTGGATCAAACGACTGTGAGTAATGTGAAAGGGATCGCTCACATCACCGGACTCAGCAGTTCCCCTTAACTTTACAGAGTTTTTTTTTAACTAATTGTTTTGGTTTTAGGGCCCATTCTTTTGCTGTTTAGGTTCACCCTGCCTGCTTATTTTCAGACACTACAGGCAGCGAAAAATCTTTGATAAATCCACTGTACTCTACCTGCCTGACAGCTAATGACTAGTTCAGTCAGAATTCTCCTCCACCTCTGTTATCTTCCAACACTATTTTGCAAGGGCACCATTGCTGAAAAGAAATACAAGCAAAACAGTGTACCCAGCGTTTTAGTGGCCAAAAAATCAATTAAGTTTTTTAATTTGTCTCACAAATTTGTAAAGAATGCAAAATAGATATTGTATTTATTCTTTGCTTTGATTTCTCTTGTAGGTTCACTAATATGCATATCACGGTTCCTGTCTTGTTTGCCCAGGTTGTTTGGTGCTGGTCTGTCACTGTGTGTATGTTTTAATTGTCAGCCAAGGGACTGCAAATGAAAATGAACTTTAAGCTAACTCTGGCACACTGCATCAAATAACATGCACGTTTAATATTGTACATGGTCCCCTTACAAATAAAATAAAAATGAATAGATATATATGATGTATTAGACATGTATGAATCTTTTAACATGTACATGCTACATTGTGGATCTGGTATATTCATCTGCAGGGTCTTGTAAGCCCTTGTAGTCTGGACACATTTGCATGCATGACACAATAATAAAAATCTTCATCATCATCATCATCATCATCGGTATCTTGAAAATCAACTTTGGACCAATCGTAACATACAAGCTGCCAGACACCTGTTATATTTGGATGTGCATTTGAATTTCCAGCTGTTGTGCTTGACATTTAAGCAGGCAAAACTTCGCATAGTTGTTATATTTTGACTGCATGTCAGCTTTGATGTTAAACAGGCAGAGTGTGTGTGTGTGTGTGTGTGTGTGTGTGTGTGTGTGTGTGTGTGTGTGCTGTTTCTATGTTTGATCAGAGCCCATACACCAAGCTATACAGCCCTTGAACTGCACACTGCTCCTCTGTAAAGGAAGGATGTGAGGAAAGAGAGGAGGAGGAAAACAGGTGGATTTAAATGGTGTTCTAGCTTGAATGAGCCTCCTTTGAGCCTGTGGTCCCATTATACAGCAACTATTGTGACCCCTTAGCAGCCAACATGAAAGTTCCTCTACAGACAGACAGGAAGACAGACATGCTGACAGACAGACACTTATTGACAGCAAAGCAGACAGGCGGACATGTTCTTGTATGACTTAATTCTACCTTCTCTATTTTCAGTTTACATATCTCTTGATTTTTCAAAAGAATTCTGAAAGTGAAATCAAAGTTTTAGCAACATTTAGCACATTTTTTTTTATTAAAGATTGTTTTTGTTTGTTTCTTTGTTTGGCATTTCTGCTTTATTGACAGTGACAGTGAAGAGAGACAGAAAAGTCAGGGAGAGAGGGGGGGGGGTAAGCAACAAATGGCCTGGGCAGGGTTCGGACCCAGGCCACTCCGGTATGCGCTCTACCAGGTGAGCTACCGGGCCCCTCCAACTTCTCTCCGCATTAAGAGCTCATAAGGTCTTTCAGTACAGTGTTGTCAGCCAACAATAACACACCTTGTGTTAAGGATTTGTCTCACCAGGGGGGAAAGAGACATGCAATGGAGTTGCTGGTAGATGCACTGTAAAACAGATTCGCATTCATCAGCTCTGTATAAAGGCCTTTTATTGGGAACTCTGTTCGTTAGCCCTCTAACCTCCTGTATTCTCCACTTCACTCGCAGAGAGAGAGTGGGAAGCAGTTGAAAGACACACATGAGGAGGGAGTGGGAGAGAAGTAAAAGGGTAGTTTAGGAAAAAACAGGCCTTCAGGGCTTTTTTTTTTACACACAAAGGAGTAAGACAGAGTTAGAGAGCAAGGGAGGGGGACTGAATGCTCAGAGAGGGGAGAGTACAAGAGAAAAGGAGAGAGGGTTTTCAGAGCTGGATCGGGCAGCGCCTGCCAGGCGCTGAGGAATTCATGGTCGATTTGTCCTTGTTCGCGGCCTGTTTGCAATAAAAAAGAAACTGAAGGGGAGAAGGGGCTGGACTGGGCTGGGGGCAAGCAACAGATTGCAGATGCGTCTATTGGAGAGGGTTCCTTGTGAAAAAGTAGGTCCACCTCTCTGAGTCCCGAGCCACCCTTTAGAGAAAAGAGCCCTTCTCTACTGTAAAGGAGCGCTCGGGACATTGTGGGGCTTGTCAATGGCTCTCGGCTGGGGCACCGGGAGGATACAAGGAGGCCCAGTGTTCAGCGCCACAGCTCCTTCTATAGACGCCAGAACCGTAATGGGGGCCCTGGGGGCTCTACAGGGAGTTTAGAGGGCCCAGTTTCAATGGAGACCAAGTCTTTTTAACTGGCACATTGTGCGCCTCTCTCTCCCTCTGTCCTAGAGATGGGAGAAAGGGAAATTCCTATGCAGATCAAACAGTATGTCTTCATTTCCAAATGAACGTGGGATGGCCGAAATTTGGAGGGACACAGTTGAGACATTGAGGGGGTATTGTTAGTGTAGAGAGGCAGGGGGTTAGGTAGGTGTGTGTATGAGGGCATTCGTGCGTGTGTCAACTGTTGTTATCACAGACGGTGGTCAGCATGGTCCATCTCAGGTAAGATTAGAGCCAATCACGGCCTGTTAAAGCAGCTGTCAATCAACTCAGTGGACCACTGGACCCAGGGCAACCTCCAGCTGTTTTCCAGTGTGTGTGTATACTCTGTGTGCTGATTCTGTGTGACTGTGTTAGGTAAGGTCAGTCATGGGTTGTTATGGTTGTGTTTTCCCATGAAATCATTATTAAAAATCATATTTAACTTTTGAAACCAGCATAATCTCTTACAGCATCGCGATGCACACATGCACAAAAAGCTGGCATTTCAGTCATTCAGGACTTGGTTACCCGCAACTTAGAAAAGACAAACTTTACACAGTCACCATGACCGCTCCAGACTGCTTTAGAAAATGTAGCTGATAAACAAAGGGCTGTCCAATAGAGCGGCTGTAGGATTTCCCCTAACCTCAACCAGTGGTATGAATACACAGTGAGACCTCAGGCTTTTTTATCCCTCTGTTTGTCTAACACTTCTATTTGTCTGTATATATGCCACACCCTTTATAAAGTCACACATGGAATGCTAAAGGATAATTCCGGTTTATTTCTAACTTGAGTCTTATCTTTTTCCCACTGGTTATGATAACACTTTAGTGAGCAAGTAAATTGCAACATCACTAAAACAACAATGGGCTAGGAAACACAAGCAGTCAGACCATAAATAAGAAAATAGTTTAGTCAGATCATATGAACCACTTTATTTGGGGGTAAAATTGAAAGTGAGTGCATCCAAAATGTTGGGAATAAGAATTCTATAGCAAAAAACAATCAATACCAAACATACATAAAACCAGGCACATGCCCACACACACCCACATCTTACACACATAATTGGATTAGCACATTTAAAGCCATTCTAAAAAGTGACAGTGACACCATTTAACCATTGGCATGCTCTAGTTCATCAGCCTGTTCTCATGCTCAGGCGTTACACATACACGCTTTGGAAAAAACGTTGGTATTGTATGCAAAATGGTGATTTTGCGTGTGTAGGAAGCACCCCCAGGTTTGCGTGTATGAGGCACATCCAGGCCGCGTGTGTATATGACACCCGGTGACCGGAAACGCTAGTAGCGCTTCCAGTCGCTGACTAGCTAGCTAGCAAGTGATGTTTGTGTTTAAGGAGTTGAGAGCTCCCCCCCAGACAACTTACCCTAACCATAACAGTCACAGAAGTTAGTGCCTAAACCTAAGTCAGTAAATACATGCATGTCGACCAGCTAACCCTACAGCTGCGCACAGCCTCCTTTGTGTTGCAACGCTATTGCAAACTGTAGCGTATCATTCACAAATTGGCGTTTTGTGTATATAGCCACGTTTTTTTCAAAGCGTGTATATGTGACGCCTGAGATGCGTTCGGGTTGAGTTCATACAACATGTCGTCTGACCAAATGTGTATGTGTGCTCCGAATGTCTGCACAGCAGACAGGATGAAAAGCCAGCCAGCATAGCTAGTGCCAAACATTGATGGTTTAAATATCAGTTTAATGGTGCACACTTTTGGACAGTCTTTCCTGGAGGGTGGCGCACTGGTTTCTACACACAAAAAGTAAAATGAGAGTTTGAGAGAGAAGTGGGTGTGACTGTCAGATTGACAGTTTCAGAAAGTTCCAGAACTTGTTGCTTGCATTCTAAAGGGTGTGGAGGTTTCAAACGCTGTTATGGTGCTTTCAGACCAAACGCGAATTTAATCCTCGCGATGCTTTCCTCGCGTAAGTACATTCGCTGCAAGAGTTCACACACAACGCAAGAAGGCAATTAGAACCCGCGAAAATTCGCTGGAGTTGGAAATTTTCAACTTTTCAACTCAGACGAAGGCCGACGAAGGCCTTCACATTGTCGGCACCGCCCCCTTCACGTCGATTTGCGCCGGCCGACAGGAAATCGCGGCTCTACGCGTCTTTGCATTGACTTTCTATGTAAACTCACCGCCCCGAAACGCTTGCCTCGCTTTTGGTCTGAAAGCACAGTTAGGCCGTCCAATAAGCAGTTCAGTGTAACATTTCTGACGCCTATTGTCTCACTCATAATAGGTGTTGACCGACTGACCTAAATTTCTACAGCTTCAACACTACCGGTGTTTTACGTTTCATTTTAAATGTATCTAAATATTTTTTAAAGTCTGGTTGTGATTTGGTATGAAGTTACTGTGCACTTGTTTAACGTGCATTCCTGGCTACAGTACACAAAGTGATGCAAAATGATGCACTTAATATCACTGTATGAAACAGTAGCAGCAGGAGTGGTCAAAACCTATAGGGAACTGTCGGACAACACTAAGAAAGTTGCACACAGTTAATGTCACGGTTAATAATCTGCTTTGACACTGTTGTCCGTTTCTCTGGTTATCGTCATTGGACAATTTTACCATTCTTCTCAGACGGTCACATTCTTGATGTCCTTGTGGGTGTCCGAGCTCCCAAGTAACCATGGAACTGGCGCCAAAGCCTCAATATACAAGAAAGCTGTGCATGTACAACTATGGAAGGTATGGGAGGTCAAAGTTGAATCAGTTGGTCTGTATACTGCTTACAGTGGACAGTTCAAGCAATGATTTTACCGTTCACAGTTTTCTCTTTCACATAAGTTTAGCTAACCTTGGGGTTTCATCTGATTGTCTAACAGAACACCTTTCTTTTTGGTCTTTGTATTCACATAACACAGCAATTACTTTTGGGAGTACAATATTATTCTAACCAATAGAAACGATGGTCAGTCCTACAAATGAAATAAACTGGAATTGTCCTTTAACGTTCTGAAAACCACTAAACAGCAGTCTTGCTACATTGGCAAACTCTTGCACAGAAATGATGTGCTACACAACTATACTTTTGAAGCTATTATAAATTGTTGAAGATATTCCAAGTTGAACACATACTACATACAACACACACTAACTCCCAAGTTGAAACGGTCAACATCCATGAACCCCTGAACAGGAACCAGCGCTTCCTGCAGAATTCCCTCACCTCGCCAGCTGTCTGTGATGTGTGTATGTGTGAGTGTGTGTGCTTTATCTATGCATGAGATAGAGGGAGATGAGAGAGCGTGGCACCTCTGACTGCTGGGTTCCTCCAATTGTTAGGCAGGAAGCCCGCTCCAACTTGACATAAAAGAAAACGAGGAGGAAAGTACAAGAGAGAGACGGGGAAGGGGGGGAGTACATAGAAATGCTCGCTCACCCCAGGGAGACAGTAGAGCAAAGGTGAGGGTCGTGGAAGAACAGACAGCCCATGAACGACGGCAAGAATAACAACAGCACGGTGAGTCAGACCTGTGGTTTACAGGCTGGTTCAGTCAGACTGTGTGTAAAGGAGAGAGACCACACGATGACGCACACTCTCATGCTATCTGCTCACTATCTGTAGGGCTCACACACACACCTATGCCACAAATGTACGCAAAATAGTCAAGGTATGGTTTTATTTTTAGTTGACTGCATTTAAGATGTCTGCATCATTTTTTCTTTTCCATGTCTGTGTGTGTGTGTGTGTGTGTGTGTGTGTGTGTGTGTGTGTGTGTGTGTGTGTGTGTGTGTGTGTGTGTGTGTGTGTATGTTTGCACCCACGGTGGACCAGCAAGCCATCAGAGGACATTTTGGAGGTAATTTCTAAAGCCATGTAGATAAAGGTCATACCCTTGCTTTTTTTTAAATTAAAGTGAGGATAATATTCAGATAAGTTGTGTCACAGGGAGATATTTAACTGTTGAAAACAAACTATAATTTTACGTTTTTGAAAGACATCAAGGAAGGCTTATTCAGTTTGTATTAACCACAGTCAGTTTTGGTGCAAGCTGTGCAGGTCATCTCTGATAGGTAGTCAACGGTCAGGTTTGCAAGTCCCCTCTTAGAAAAACAAAAGACAGAAATATAAGTTTATATTATGAGTATTATGAGTTATATTTTTGTTTTTTCAAAATGACCTGAAGTTGTCCACACTTAATAGTCCTCAGTTGGTATGGTAATGTATGAAAGTGTGTGTCTGACAGCTATATTCCCAAGATATGGTATAGCTCTTGTTATGAAATTAATGTTGGTGGGTTTTGTTTTTAATCATTACGTCATGTCCTCTGCCTTACCAAACTAAAGAAACTACACAAGCATCGAAACTGAGATCAATGACGTGCATTCACCTCGTGCCCCTAGAAAGTATTGTTATTGTGGTGAAGTATTGATTCTGCACATGTACAGGATGCTTGTTTATGTTGTATTAGTGAGTGCTCCCACACACTGGAATCTTCAGTGTAATTTGTAAACAGTGACATTTTGATTAACAAATGTCTTTCTTGTGAAAACCTGTGTGGGTACTTGGGTACTGAAATTTTACCTTTGTCATAGCATCTGGTTGAAATTTTGAATGTGATTACTTAATTTTACCTCTGTATTAAATACAGCTGTCCCCTTTCTTTCCAAGAGTTAGGTGAGAAGATCTATACCACTGTCATATCTTTGTTAAATGAAGCTACAGCCACCAGCCGGTTAGCTTAGCTTAGCATGAAGCCTTGAACAGCCTGAGAAAGACTTAGCCTGACTCTGTCCGCAGTTAACAAAATCCACCCAATCAGCACCCCTAAAGCTCACTAATAAAAAAAAAATGGACAACTTGTGGTTTTATGGGGGGTTATGTCCTGGACTATTTTATGCTCATTTCTTGCATAACAGCGTCTAAATCTTGGCAAGAAAACAACAAAGTGTATTTCCCAACCTATTCCATTGATTTATTTATTTATTTAATGTTTATTTGACAGGGACAAATGCAAAGAACATTGCTTTATAAAGAATACAAAGTAGATGCCATGCATACAGGTTTCTAGCCATGACTAATTTGCAACCCTTGTCCCTGGTTAGGCATAACCCTGGTTAGGCTTATAATAATATAATATATGTATAATATAATAACCTATTCCATTGATGATTAGTGTGTGAAAAGCTGCTAGTTGCGGTTGAAAAGTGTTAAACAGGAAGCTGGTTCAGCTTTAATGATGTTTGCAGCTGATCCATTGTTCCTGGAGTTGCTTCCTCTTACTGTCTGCTTTACATTAATAACCAGGCAGCAAAGACCTTATCTGAGATGAGTAGAGTAGTAGTAAAATTGTACTGTAACTGTTTACTGAAACAAAGACTTGAGTAGTGAGAACTTAAAGAAATAATAAAGAACACAAGCACACTCCTGTCTTGAAGACTTTTATTTGATTTAGATATGACTGGAATTATTTCAACCACAGATGGTCTTCCTCAGGTAAAGGTACAGAAGTGAACACATACCTGTATTAATTTTTGATGATATGGCCGGTTATCTAATCAGGAGATGATTACTGGTCACTTCTGTACCCTCACCTGAGGAAGACCGTCTGTGGTTGAAACATTATATCCGTCATGTCATGAAATAAAAACAGTTTGTCTTTTTTTTGTGTGCATAATTTGGTCTCTACTGTTCCATCTAGGGTCGCCACCTTCAATACAGAAAAATAAGGGATGCCTGCCACAGCGGGGGCCCGATGTTGTGTCAGTGGTGGTATATCATAACTTAAAATATGTTTTCAGGAAAGTATTAAGATTGATATCAGTGGACATTATAATAAGCCATCTGCTATTGAAATCAGTGTGAACAGATGCTCTTAGTCTCTCTCTATCACAACTCAACAGACTAATGGTCATGTTGTCATGGCTGAATACAAAGCTAAGACAATAATAAACATATAGGCCAACAATGTGTGACAGTGAGACCAAAAAAAATTGAATGTGAACTGTATTTTATTAAATTATAAAATCAACATGTCCGTAACTTATTAAGTAAAAATAGGTTAAAACAAATGCTTTGAAACAATTCAATTGAAAAGACTTTCGCAAAGGATTTTCCATGAACATCATGAACATCAGTAGTAGGCAGTATTGAAGCATGTTGGGCCTACTTCCTTTGTGTTTTCTTGTCAGAAGTACACTACTCGTGCAGCACTGAGTAGCTGCTTGTCTTTCAAACAGCTACAGTAAAACTACGAACAGGACTGCTCAAAGTTGAGAGTGATCAAAAGCTCCACAGAGCATGTGTTCTTGCTGTCACTTTGTTTGTCATTCTGGAAAATATCCTTTCCACATAACCAGTGGATGCTGAGATGTTTATGACGTGACTGTTGATGGACGGGATGAGAAATTGCTAATGAACTTGAGTAATTGCAACAGGGTGGCGTGAACACAGATTTTGTCTAAAATATTGCAACAATATTTCTTAACAAATAGGCAGCATTTGAAATCCAGAGTAATCAATCAGAAAATTAGGATGCCTACATTTTATTGTCATTGCACTGACTCGGCATGCTGTCACACGTCTGACAGGCCAACGTGCACCACACAGAACACTGGCCAACAAACTGTGCAGTTTGGCTTGATACTCATCAAGTAGGCTATTTGATTTCTCCCACTCTCGTCATCTTTTGCATCCGGTTTCATTTCAGTGGGGACGTGGGGGGTATCTCAAGCTGCCGCTGCCGCCGTTGTTTCAACTCGACACCCTGCCAAGACCTTATCTGACTCCGACTGGCCCTGAATCTGACGGTTTTAATCAAACCAACAATGGCAGCAAGTATTACCCAATCAGGGGTAGAAAAGGGTAAGTCCTTACACAATGGGTGGGATGACTTGCATGGGATGCTGCATTAAAGACAACAAAGCGTGTCCCGTATTGATTCAAAACGGGACGCACTATTTAGTTCTCAAATACAGGACGATTCCGTATTTTAAGGGACAGGTCGCAACCAGCCTCTCTTCATCAGGCTACATGAATGAACGTGACAAGTTAAATGCACGCCGCTCGGACACCGTTAACTTGAATATTTACATTACAGCACAATGCAGGAGTAGGAGTAGCTTTAAAGAATGATATAATGTGTGTTTATATTATTAAACATATTGGCATTAACACAACAGACCACACTGAACTGCTCTCCGTCGGCACTGTTCTCTGATGTACTGACCTCAGACCAACGTTCACATATTAGCTGCTATGGCTATTTGAAAGCCTCCTGCAGTAGCTTCATCCAATATGCTGCTCTGAACAGAGTCTCGTGGAGGCGTGGCTGCAGAAGGATAGTGTCAGCACACCACCAGGGATGATGAATGCGTAAAATAAAGTAGTGCAATGAATGTATGCAAATGTAACATAGTAAAAGTAATGATTTTCTCTAAAAATATAATCAAGTAAGCATTAAAAGTATGATCACATGCTTCAGAATGGCACATAGACATACAAACACAGCCTTTGCTGCTGTCCATCTGTTAGTCGGGTCATTTAGACGTGATCGATGTCACAACGGCCATGCTGAGTGTTTGTGCTCCACTCTCCCGTCGCCGTGGCTACCCACTGACGGAACACATTGTCACGGTGACACTTTAAAGGGATGAACCAGGATTGGCTCTGGACGTGCGTTTCATCAGGTCTGAGATTACATTTTCTTCTACCCTGCTTGTAGTACCGTTTGAGTGGACTCAGCGGCCGCAGGATAATGAAGCTATTGTCAATGAAGCTGCAAATCAGAGATAAACATAAACACACAACCTGTGGTTATCTAAACTCTGTGGCACAGTGCGGTGAAGCCCCACTCAGCTGGCAGCCTGGGCAGGGTTACACCAAGAGCACAAATGAATACCGTATGACTCGTGCTGTTTGTTACGTGTTAAGGTCGGACCAATTTAAATTCAATTGTTGATATTTTGAGCTGATACTGATCTTCACTGAAAACACTGCCAGTCACTGTCATTCACTTAAAATATGTTATCATTATTTTTTATGTATGTCATTACATTTTGTGTAATTTAGTGTGACAGTTTCATTGGGCTTCAAACAAGTATTGATGAATATTGATTCCCCAACCCAATTCCACCAAATGTTTATTTATCCACCAAGGAAAATTATCACCCAAAATGCACAACTGACTCCGTTTGAGTAACCTTTGCAAGTTTTAAGAAACTATAAAGCCTTTTAAAAATGGACCAATATATATTTGTGACCAGTGTTGGGGAGCAGCAACATTACTTGTAGCACCGCTACAGATTAAACTACATTTGTTGACAGTAAGAGGAATATTGAATATCACCGTCCATACCCTTCAAAGGACTGTTTGTGGCCTGCCCAACACTTTCTTGGACCCCATTTGATAAGATTTTGTCCCAGGATCACCCATATGATAGGATTTTGGGTTTTAGATGTTTTATTACAGAACATGTAGGAAACATATGACCAAAATAGTCATGCATTCTGTCACTATGTTGCTTATAGATGGAATTATAGTGAAAATGAAACTTTTCCACTTTTTGCTGGTGACCCCATGGAACCCTCTCAAGGACCCCTGGGGGTCCCCGGACCCCACTTTGAGAATCACTGCTCTAGATGACAAATAAAATCAACACATTCCTAAGTCACAAGGCACTTCTGCACAAACTGAATTAGCCACTCCTCTGAAATGAGTCATGCTCAAACAAAAGATGAGGCAGAACAATGGAAAGTCTGTCCATGGCCTTAAGACAGGTTCCACAGTAAGACATGCTGCACAGCAGTCACCTGTTTCAACCCCCTCCAGCCATTTATTATCTAACGCCCTGATGCTCAAACATGACAGGAGCAGATTGTGTGGGCATGTATGAGTGAGTGTACAGTATATGTGCTTGTGTGTATGTGTGTGTGTGTGTGTGACAGAGTGGCTGGGGGCGACAGACTGACAGCTACCCGCAGAAAAGTGTTTCAGTATGTGGGTCATGTCCGTCAGCCTCTAATCCTCTGTGATGCCGACCTGTTTGAACAGCCAGCAGGTTCTCACCAACACAGTTATGTAAGAGCTGAATGGAGGCCAAGCAAAGGCAAACACACACACACACACACACATACACACACAGACACACAGACACACACAGACACACACAGGCAGACGGGGAGAGAGAGAGAGAGAGAGAGAGAGAGAAAGCTGAATTGAATTGAATTGAGTTAGAGAGAGATTGGTTTGCACTTGTCATAGTTAATTTACCTGAGAACTTCAAATAGACAGGAATTTCATTCTCACCTCAGAGTTTTTATTGTGTGTGTGCATGTGTGTGGAGAAGAAAAGGGGAGTGTGCATGAGTGTGTGTTTTTGTGTGCAGTAATGAGCAGGTGTCTGACTAAATGAAGTTGGGCAGCTGGAGATTCCCTCCAGTGTTGCTCCAAGACTAACATTTGACGTGTACCGCAGGTTAATCGGATGCCACATGTCAGTAATTGAATGGAAAATAACCAGTGCAACACCCTCAGACTGTGCTTAACTCTTTGTGTGCCAGCTAAAGAAGTGATCTGATTTTGTGCTGACAGTTAACTTCAAAATAATGCCACTGCTAGATAATAAAAATGTTGTATTCAGAGGAAACAGCAATAAATTGAATCAGTCTGTGTGATCAGCATTCCTGTGCTTATGTGTGATGAAAATGTTGCCTTTAAATCAATTCACCCCCCCCTCCCAAAAAAAAAAAATGGAATAGCAGTAAAGGTGCAAACCTTTACATCTCGACACTGTACAAAACTCCATATTATATGCAGAGTTTAGTTAGTAGGAGAATTTGTGTATTCAGATTTTTAAAAAGTGCACCTGAGAGTACTGACACACTGACAGTGAAGTGAATGAAAGTCTGATCCAAACACAGCAGGGTTCTCCTCTGAGCCGCAGAGTCAGGAAATTTGTGGCTAAAGTACAGTACATATGTCATGCAGATCGTGAGATCAATTGTCTTGTTCATTTAACCTGTTGACAGAGCACTTACAGCACATTACATGTGACGAGGGGTGGCTGTGGCTCAGGAGGTAGCGCAGGTTGCACATTAATCGAAAGGTTGGCGGTTCCTCCAGACTGCATGCCTGGGCAAGATACTGAACCCCGAATTGCCCCTGGTGGCTGTGTGTGAATGTTAGTTTCTGTTTGAGCACTTAGGCTCAGTGTGTGAATGTGATGTAAGGTAAAAACGCTTTGAGTGGTTGCAAAGACTAGAAAGGTGCTATGCAAATACAGAGCATTTACAAATCCAAAAGTCTATTGGCTACTGATGACAAGATTAAAAATGTTGTACTGTGCAACTTCTTAAAAATCAAAAAATCAATTAATCGTGAACACCTCCCATAGACAACCAGGCTGTTACTGACATCCCAGTATTCTTGGGAATTAAAGTTAACACTGGACGATTCTGCAGCAAACAATGTATGTCCAACGCCGATCACGATCAATGCCAAATGGTGAATGGGCTTTTGTGCCAAAAGTCATCCCTAATCTTTGATCTCTTTAATTTGTTGCCTAAACTTCAACCATACTGTAGGGATTTATATGTACAATCTATCCATTAAAAATTCCATGGCAATCCATGCAGTAGTTGTTAAGAGTATTGATCTGCTGTACTATTGTATCCATCCATCATAACGTGATGGATCATATTATATAATATTAATACTGGCCTTGGTTTCTCAAAAAGGCATTACATCACCCAAACCCTAGAACATTATATAGGCTCAATAGTCCCTACTTAAAATAGGTTTATTATGTAGCACCATAGACACCTCAGAAGGCCATTGACTGCTGCAAGGTTTAAACATGTGACCTTTTTACTCTGTACTCTGCACAAATGTAGTCTCTGTTTTTATCAATCACTTTCTGGGAGGATTGCATTTAAATAACGCCTTTCTGGTCTTTCAACTATTTAAAGCACTTTACACGACATCTCACAGTCACCCATTCACACACACATTCATACACTGATGGTAGAGGCCATAAGGAAAGTAACATTCACACACACCTGGGAATGACATCATTGTGCAAAGAGGCCTGATAAGGTCATTAGTCAACAAAAGCAAGGACCTGTTGCATAAGAGAGCCTAGCAGCCCTGAGCAATTGAGACAACTATGCATGCACCCACACATACACAGACACACACACAGACACACACAAAGTGGGCCACAAGTAGTTAATGATTACAGGAGTAATTTGATAGGCTTTGCTATTGCACCTGTCATATCAAGGATAGGTTGGCTCCCGCCTGTTTCTCACAGACCGTCATTGTTTTCACCGGCATGCAACATTGGCCACAAACAAAGCCAGTGTGTGTGTCAGTTTGTGAGTGTGATTATGTGTGGAGTTCAGTGCCAATTTGTGTGTATAAGGTGTGGATTTGAGAGTAGTTGTGTGTTTGAAAGGTGGCAGTGTTTTAATGTGACTGGCCAAGACGGAGACGGAGACAGACAGACAGAGTGGTTTGTATGTTTTCAAGCAAGAACTTCCACATGGACCATAAAGGATTCCTGTGGAAGGTTACTCTCATTCAATAGAGAGCTTTTGCTTTCTAATAAAGGTGCCTTTGGAAACTACAGTTGATATTTTATTTTCAAGAAGATCAACGCTTTCAAAGGTGAACTGTGAAACTTCCACAACTTCAAAAACAGAATTTCATTAAGACTCTCACTTAAAAATAATTTTTTTTAAAAATGACTAAAGATACAATGGAAATGATTTTTAATACAATTGAATAAGAGCAGATGTTAGGAGCAGCTGACTCATGAGAAAAAAACATTTTTTAGGACACCCCATTTAAATATATGTCCCAAGGGATTTGAGAGAAGAAAGTAACATCTGAAAAATTGGAACTTGTCAAAGTTCACCCACAAATATAACGTTGATGTTGTGTTTTTCATTTTACTCAAATACATCTTCCTCATGACTTCCACCACAGGACATCTCTGAAGTCTGGATTTCATATGGTACAAAGGATGAATCATCTGACAGCCTCCCACTGTGTTACTATTTGTTCAGTGTGAGGTAATAACTCATTAGTTTAGAGGAAACAGTTTTGAGTGGTAATTGCTGACTTCTCAGAAGACAGGGACATCACTAAAAATAGATCCAGTGGAAAGAAGAAACAATGGTAAGACAACATTATATGTAAACAAGGTGACAGTTTAGTCACATTATCTACAAATGTAGCTATTTGGGATGAAACCAAAAGTTAACGCACGTGTAAAGTTGATAATTACTCGTCAGTCAGAGGGCTTGTGTATAAAATAATATATAATATCTTAATAATCAAAATCTGCAAAGCACTGTGACTTCACAGAACCTTGGTTGTCCCAGGCCTGTCTGCGTGGAGAACTGTGTAAAGAAATGTAGTCTAGGTTAATTGGTCACTCTAAATTGCCCTTAGGTGTGAGTGTGAGTGTGAGTGATTGTTTTTATTTGTGGACCCCGCCTTTCACCCGATGTCGACTGGGATTGGTTTCAGCCCCCTGCACACACACTACAGATGTCACATAAATGGAGGGAAAAATACAACGTTTCTTTCTAAAATGTAGTGGAATAGAAGTAGAAAGTATCATAAAATAAAAATAATCAAACAAGTTCCTCAAAACTGAACTTGAGAAAATGTACTTAGTTACATTCCACCATTGCTAATGTCCCGAGCTACAAAAATAACTTTTAATAATTCACTTCAGTTAGGGAGTTAGTATTTTTTCTACATCTCACTATACCCAGTTAAGCCCATGGCCTGACATCCTTGGCTACATGTGGACAACAGAAATGGCCAAAACACCACTTTGAAAGCCAAGTGCAGGAAAAATGAGACGACCACCAGCATCAAGATAATATGGTTTCCTTTTCATTCCTGTAATCAGGCAGACTTAATAACAGCAGTGTTCTCTCACACTGCTGAACCTTAATAGGAACATACCTGTAGCCGCTTATACGTATTTCATCCCAGTAACAATATCCAAGGTCTCTACTTAGCCAAGACCTGAAATCTACAAGACACAACATGGAGCAGACAGCAGTGTTTTAAGAGCAGCTATTGAAATACAGAATGGTTGTGTATGACAAGGTACATGTATCAACTTGCGGTTGGCTGTGTTTAATTTGTATTTTTCAGTTTAATCACATACAATGCTTGTATCTGTCACGGGTAGGTGTCACACAGCCATAAATCTGTAAGAATCTGTGATCTGAATCCACATGCCAAGACTGTCTTTAAAAAAGCACAGCCATCGAAACTATTCCTATGAAGCTTTAATGTTTGTTTTAACCTCACAGCCTGGCCCAAAAGGGTTAATTAAGGAGGTGGAGCTTCAGTTTGTTCAGTGCTCAGGGCAAAAGGGTGGGCGCAGTGACTCAGTTGATTGACAAGCAGCCATTTCTGTCATTCCAGCCGCAGAGACCGCAGGGAGTTCTGAGCCTGTTGTGTTGACCCGCAGGGTCGGGCAGGTTCCTGAATTCATGCATGGATCCATGATAATAGAGAAATATATAGAAATTATTGGCAATAAAGCATGCTGTCCAGAGACCCCCCCAAAATATCACAAATCATGCTTTTAGGGGAGCTGATGCCTTATTTAGCTCCCCCTGGCTCCCCCGTAGTTCGCACCCTGGCTTGCCACATCAAGCAGCACAGAGCAGATCAAACCGGGCAGGAAGTCAGACGCAGACTGACATAGAGAATCCGGTGAATTCAAAATAAAACACCTGTGGGGACTCCCAATCATAAAACAATAAACACAGTGAAAACAGACACAAAAAGAAATCACAAAAGGCACAAAAGGCAAAGGTTGATTACCAAATCAACAAAATCTAAACATGTCAGCACAATCAGGCAGACAAAATTCTCTGATTATGACATACTTTTTATGGAATAGGCAGCCTGAAGTTGATGGAACAAAACGAGATCACATAGAGCTGTGAAGAAGGTAGTACTTACTACTACCTTCTTCACAGCTCTATGGACAAATTAATAACAAGTCAGTAACGTGGGGCAGGCTGCATGCTACTCTGCTGAAACGCCTCTGAGACGCTTCCAGTGGACTTTGCCAGGCTTTGTACGGATCAAAAGAAGCTTTAGAAGAATCTGCTGAGTTTGTCTTCAACATTGGTGTTTAGCTTTGGTACCAAGCTAACTGGCCAGCTAGTTAGTTTAGCAAGGGAATTTTTAGCAAGTCAACAAATAAATGTTTATATTCTAATCACTACTAGCTGGGCTATGACTAGCCACAAAACACTAGCAATAATACTACCTATTGTGCTAGTCGAGATATATTTGGATACTATAGTAGACAGTAATAACACGCTCTTCTGAGTGATATCTGTGCTCTGTAGAAACATTTACTCCTGTGTGTCTGATACAACAGAAAATGACTTTATTTTAATTCATTTCCAAATGTTTGGAGTGTATTTAAAAAATAATAAAAACTAAAATCATATAAATTATAAATAGCCACTGTGGTTACCAGGTGCATTTAGAAAAACCTTTCAAAAGACCTGTCAGACGATTTCTATACTAAGCTTTGTCCAAAGGGCAAACAAGCATTTTGCCAACCAGTGGATCTGCATCTATAGGTCTCTCACCGAAAGTTGTGTTGGGCCAGATTAGTTGTATAATCTGGTCCAGCACATTAGCAAACCAAGCTGGAATATAAAAACTTACCATTTAACATTTAGATGCAGTGGTTACATCATAAGCTTAGAGACACAATTAGCCGTTCAGAGCTTAGAATGTCCACCTTGAATGCCTGAACACCTGACAGGCTCTCTATATAATCCACAGTATATCCACCGAGAGTAGACCTATGCATGTGATGAAAATAACAGTGATATGTTTGTTTCCCAGGCAAGTGCAATGAGTGTGTGAAATGCAGGTCAGGTGAGTCATCTTCTTCTCTGACGGTGCTGTCTGTTTTTTCACACTTGAATGGAAAAATACTCTGGAGTGTGTGTATGAGCGAAGACACACACGGGCTGATTCATATGCTTTTATGACTGCCCTGCAGGGCACAAAGCTGTGCTGAGAGGCCCAAGGATATGCAGGAGTGTGCATGCTTACACACAGACACACACACACACACACACCAACACACAACTACTTTTTCCCTCCAAGTTTTCTCACTGCCACAGAACTGATGTATCACAAGGATCTTTCTACAGTTGCTTTCTCACAAACACATGCACACATACACAGTTTCTTTCTCATTCACTAAGTTCCTCACCATCACACACATACAAACACACACACACCAGCTGAATTGCTGATGCTATAAAAAGACAGCAGTGTTTAACCCGTCCTTGAAATTGAACAGG